>NW_021834027.1:0-2500 GCF_006345805.1 Octopus sinensis | reverse complement strand
CTGATTGTTATATGAACGTATTTGTGTCTGTTTATCTAATTGTATGTATATAAGATCTATGCATGTGTACGTCCATATGTATGCACGAATCTATGTACGTGAATACGTGTAATACGTACGTATAATAGGTATGCACACATATACATGTGTGTGTGCGTGTGTAAGTGTGTGTGTGTGTGTATGCATTGAATAAATGAACGCATTCATTAGAGTCATTTTCTACCAGGTATGTGTGCGTTTATATATATGTATATGTGTGTGTGTGTGTGTGTGTGTGTGTGTGTGTATGTATATATGTAGGTATGCGTATACGTATGTATATCTACAACTGTGTATGAATGTGCTGTGAGTGTGTGTGTGTGTGGGGGGGGGAGATACTCAAATCACATTAACAAACTAAAGATGCTCGAATAGGCACATAACTATGGACGAACAGGAGAATAAGAACATTAGTTTACAGGAATAAGAGAATACAAAACAAAAATAGAACACGAGTTATCAAGGAATAAACGGAGAAAAGAAAATAAAGCAGAAGAAAAACATACAAAAAATAACTGTTAAAAACGAGTAAAAAAACTCTCGGATAAAAAAAAACACGTGTAAATGTATGAGGAACTCTAAAATACATTATAAGCATACACACATACACGTATACAGTTACATCTACTTATATAAATATATATATATGTATATATATATATATATAGATATATATATATATATATATATATATATAATATATATATATAATATATATATATATGTATGTATATATAGCAGTATGTAAGTGTATATGTATGTATTTATATATGTGTGAGTGCGTGTAGGTGTGTATGCGTGAATCTATATTAGTAAACAAGGAAATAAATGGACGATATACTTATAAACTAAATTGATTTTCAAGTGTCTCTTGTAGAATGTTTGGCCGTAGGGTCCGTGGAGAAAATTTCGTAGCTGTTGCACATACACACACAGACAACACAATACAACACACACACACACTTACATCACATATAATATGTATGTGTGTGCGTGTTTGTGTGTATATATACATACATATATATATATATATATATATATTTTACGTATATATATATATATACATGTATTTATATTTACATATATATGTGTGTGTGTGTGTCTATGTTTATATACATTTTACGTATGTATATGTATGCATGTATACTTACATAAATATATATTATAGGCATATATGTACATACAAATACCTTATATATATATTATATATATATAGGCATATATCAACATAGATACATTCTTATATATATTATATATATATATATATAATAGATATATATTATATAATATATATATATATATTATATATATGCACATATATGAGTCGTGAGATGGAGAGAAGCAATTTTTACCTAAACTACCTTAGTAACGGCCATAGCAACGAGAGTTTTAGTTAGAAGTTATAGGTTGATCCCACTAATGGGTGCTATTAGTGGTAATTCGATAGAGAGTGTACCATTGGTAATGGTTAGCGTATAATGGTGGTGGTGGTGGTGGTGGTGGTTGTGGTGATGGTGGTGGTGGCGGTGGTGGTGGTAGTGGATATCATTTTCAGGATGGTGGTGAAGGTGTTGTCGTTGATGGTGATGTGGCGCTGCTGGTGGTCGAAGATGCTGTCGATGGTGGTGGTCGTCGTCGTGGTGATGGTGGTGGCAGTGGTGGTGCCGGTTAGTGTCCGTGCTGGTAGTGGTGGTAGTGTTGATGGTTTTGGTGGTGGTGGTACGGTGATGGTGGGGATGATGATATGGTAGCAGTGTAGACAGTGATGGTGGTAGCAATGTTGTTGTTGTTGGTGGTGGTGGTTGTGGTGGTGGTGGTGGTGGTAGTGGTGGGGTGGTGTGGTGGTGGTGGTGGTGGTGGTGGTGGTGTAGCGGTGATGGTGGCGTGAGCTAGTGAAAGAGAATGCAAACGATAGCAACATCTAGGAGAATGGCACCCGAATCGCGTGGGGGTGATGGTCGTGTGCAGATTGGAGCGGGGTGTGCATTTTTTCTTTTGCTTTTGTTGTTGTTTATATTTGTATGGTTTGTTTTGTTTTTTCATTCAGCATTTGGAATTTTTAAGGAGTGAATAAAAGACGGACAGAAAAGAAATGGTGATGCTGTTGTGCATCCGTACAAATGAGATTTCCGTTTGCAATGACCGTTGACAACACGACTGAGAGAGAGGGAGAAAGGGGGAGAGAGACAGACAGACAGACAGAGAACGAAGAAGAAGAAGGAGGAGGAGAAAGTTATGATAGATTATCATTATCATTATCATCATCAGCATCATTTACCCAACGGTAACATACGAGTGTCTCTTGCCCCGCCATGTCTACATCTGTATTCCCGAAAGACCTTTTAAACCTCGCCTTTTGGCGTAGAATCGTCTTTGTATTTCACATAAGTTGTGATTTCTATTTCCTTTGCTCTGAAGTTATTATAGCACTTCGTTAGTTTCTTTGTAGAACCGCTAAGTA
>NW_021834026.1:25000-30748 GCF_006345805.1 Octopus sinensis | reverse complement strand
TACATATACATACGATTATGCATATTTACCAAGTAACTTATATATTTAGCATAGTCATATATTGTCTTCAAATTTTGAAGTATACGGAGAGGAGAGACAGAAAGAGAGAGAGAGTGAGTGTATGTGTGTGTAAGACAGATAGAGATAGAGTGAGAGAGAGAGAAGGAGAGAAAGGAAAATAACGTATGGACATGAAAAAGAGAGGAAAATTTTATATGAATATATGTGTCTATGAATGTATGACAGGTTTGTGTTAAGATCTTGCGAATTTCTCAGGCGTATATCGTTATGCATGAAGGAACTCGTCATGAATTTGCTTAGAAGACAGTTCAAATATATATCTATAATATATATATTATATGTATGTATATATATCTATAATATATATATTATATGTATATATATATTATATGTATGTATATATATCTATAATATATATTATATGTATATATATATATTATATGTATGTATATATATCTATAATATATATATTATATGTATATATATATTATATGTATGTGTATATATATATCTATAATATATTATTATATGTTATATAATATATATATATATATATATATATATTATATATATATAATATATATTATAATATATATTATATATTATTATATGTATATATATATATATATATATTATATATATACATATATATATATATTATATATATATATACATACATATATAATATATATAATATATTATATTATATATATATATATATATATAATATATAATATATATAATATAATATATATATATATGTGTGTGTGGGTGTTGCATGCGTATAATTTCCTAAAGTTCTGTGATTCTTGCATTTAAACTACACGATTTATCGCTTCATTGGCCATCGTAATATTAACGAGCTGTATCAGAATGCTAAACACTTCCTTTGGTTACTGCGAGGTTAACTAATGTCTGATTCTCAAATCGGAACAAATGCTTGTGTCAGTAAAATGTCTACTGAATGGAATCCTGTGACAGCAGGAAATAAAAAAAAATAAAGAAAAATATTTTGTCTCTGCAAAAAAGATAAAAAAACACAAAGCAAACAGAATGTAGAATTAGTTATCATGCAGACCTTATGTTACATGTTTGACGTGTGTTGACTGGAGAAAAAGGGGGAAAAAAAACTCCCAAAGAAACCCCAAACTGCTTTTGAAATATATAAAGAATCTGATTGTGTATATAGATATGTTGGTTTTAAACTATGAAAAGCAATGGAGAATAAGTGAAGACATGCTATAGTCTTCGGAGACAGATATATTCTACGATCGTCTTCAGCTGCTGCAAGGAATCTCAGTTTTAAATAAGTTGTTATTGTTGTTGCCCCCCCCCCCAAGAAATTCTAATCGTGTAAATTTGTGTCAAGATTATCCAAGCTATTTTGTTATTAATCCTATAGTTTTTTTTTTGCAGGAATATTGAATCCCGAAATATATTATATTGCCTGATTTGAAGGAAATCTGGTGCTAAGCTGAACGTAGAGGCGTTCCATATATAGTTTTGAAGGAATTGGTTAATGGGAATTAGGAATATCACGGACAACGATTCGGCTAAAACAAGGGGGCGTTGAACTAGAAAATGATTTGAACAGTAAATTTAACGGGTAGGATACTCAAAGAGATTGAAGTCAAAGTATTCTCCTTTCCTCAACAACTCCATTGTGGATGCCGTGGATATTTCGGTAGGACATGAACGTGAAGCCAATTCTTTCTCTCAAGTCTATTTTGTGAATATTTGTGAATTATGTGACTGAAAGGGAACAAGAGATTCCGGACGAGGAAGTTGTGAATGAAAACGAGCAAGGTAACCCGGATTGACTAACACCAGAAGATGCGGCATCAAACAACCTAACGACACCGTTTGTTTCCCTCAAAGGGATTTTCAAATTAGAATCTCAAAGGAAGGGGATATCAACATCAATTTTTGTAGGAACATCGTTTACTTAACCAGTTCTGTTTTCCGTTTCTAAGACTCAATACATATGGAATGAGATCATTTCAACGATGGTCTATTAATGATGGTTACATACCAACGAATAATCATTATTATAATAAGAATGCGTGGCACCTTGGGAAAGTGTCTTCTACTATAGCCTCGGGCTGACCAAAGCCTAGTGAGTGGATTTGGTAGACAGAAACTGAAAGAAGTCCGTCGCATATATGTATATATATATGTGTGCATGTGTGTGTGTGTATGTTTGTGTGTGTGTAAGTTTGTGTGTCTGTGTTTGTCCCCCCCCCCAACATTGCTTGACAACCGATGCTGGTGTCTTTACGTATCCGTAACTTAGTGGTTCGACAAAAGAGACCGATAGTATAAGTACTAGGCTTACAAAGAATAAGTCCTGGCGGTCGATTTGCTCGACTAAAGGAGGTGCTCCAGCATGGCCACAGTCAAATGGCCGAAACAAGTAAAAGAGTAAAGACAGTAAAGACTTATGAACCGATGCGTTGGGCTGTGTTCTGCGTAAAGATAATTCTTATCTTGATCCCCTTAAAAAAGATATTTTTACTTTTGTTCCAGGTTCATGCATTATGTGGGGTATACTAAATATTTGTCTTTAAAAAGGTGTATTGCTTATATATCATTGGTATGTAGGTCTTTGCAATATTTATACATATAGCAGGTTAGACAGAAGTAGCTGGAAAAATTGTTAACTACAATGGTAGAAATAAAGAGGCCTCCGGGATGTAAACAAACTCGCTCCAGAATTATTTGTAAACTTTAAAAAAATGTTTTGTTTAAAAGTACACAAACCTTTGAGAATGCAGCATCAACTATACATAGACGTAGCCCCGAGCTTTAAAACGTTTGTTTGACAACAGAAAACAGGAAATGAACAATGGTCGAAAAAAATTAATTTGAATATAAAACAAACAAATAAGCAAACAAAAAACCAAAACTAATCAAACGACTTCAATAACAAGAATCAGCACAACATACCGCACTTTAAAACTATCGTCGGTAAAAAGAGCAAGGCTCGATTCGAACCACAAGCCCGATGGTTACATTTGATCTGAAGCTGGACCTCGTTAAGGAGGAGTAGAAGAGATCAATAAGTTTGATGGTACAGTCATAGAAACACCTAGATTCTACTCTCATGGCGGGAAATATTCGAAGCAAAAATGAGGAACAGTAAGAGAATTGCAAGGTGAAGGCGATGCAACTGTCCTCATAAAAATTGGTCTCAGAGGTGAGGGGCATGTCTGTTACTAATGCTGTTTTTGAGAGTAACATTGGTCCCAGATCCTAGAATGACCAGAGTGGATGAGAAGTAGATCAATTAATTCTTTATACTATAGGGTGCGGTAAAATGATCTGACATTTGTAGGTTTAATAAAAATCAAAATAAAGTAAAAAACGAAAAATGTGTTTTCATTTTCGAAATGTATATATAATGCAATTTTGTTTCCTTTGGTTTTAAGAATTAAATCAGTCACGTGGGTGCTGTTATTGTCCAACCACACCCTCGAAGACGTTCACGAAAGTTGCCCATAGTTTGACGGGTCATTTCTTGTCGAAGCGCAGCAATTTTTTGACGAATGGCATCTTTTAATTGTTCAATAGATCGAGAGCGATGAGTGAATACCTCTGATTTCATGTACCCCCACGAAAAAAAAATCGCATGTGTTCAAATCAGGTGATCGATTGGGCCAACCGATGTCCCCGCGCAATGAGACCAAATGACCGGGAAACGTCTCCCTCAAAATCCTCATCGCGCGTCGAGAAGTGTGGGCTGTTGCCTCAGCCTGTTGACACCTAACATTGCCCCTAACGTCAAGCTCATTCCATATGGGTTTCAGAAAAGTCACACAATGTCGATCATAGTTCACAGTCACAGCAACATTTGTCTTCCTCGGAGAAGTACGGACCCCAAATGCCGAATTCTGCTGCCGCAGAATTTCGAGTAGGTGCGGGATCGTGTCTACCATGCCTGAAGTGCACACGGAACGATGTTCGTGTTGCAGTTACGGATTCGTTGTTCTTGATAAACATTTCCGCAACGAAAGCGCGTTGCTCGCCCGTCCAGTAAAAGCTGGCAACTGAAAACAAATTAAAACAAAACATCACAAAATGGCATTATATGTACATTTCGAAAATAGAAACACATTTTTTGTTCTTTTTTCCATTTTACTTTGATTAAACCTACAAATGTGTCAGGTCATTCTGCCGCACGCAGCATAAATACTTTTAGCCGATGACTACAAAACCGAAATATCGAAATTTGGCACCAGGCCAGCAATTTTAGGGTATGGGTAAGTCAATTACATCAAACACCAGTGTTCAGTTCGTAGGTATTTATGAAAGGCAAAATCGACAGAATTTGAACTCTGAACGTTAAGACGGATGAATTACCGCTAAGAAGGTTTGTCCGGTGCGCTTACGATTCTACCAGCTCGCAGCCTTACTAAATTATATAATACTGGTTTCAAATATTAGCATGAGGCTAGTAATTTCGGAGGAGGGAGCAAGTTTCTTAAACAGACCCCAGTGCTCAACTGGTACTTGTTATAGCTATTCCGAAAGAATGAAAGGCAAAGTCAACCTCGGCGGAATTTCAACCGAGAACGTAGATACGGACAAAATTCAGCCAAGTGTTTTGTCCGGCGAGATAACGTTTCGGTTTGTCGCCTTAATGAAGTATATGTTGGTTATTAGTCTTATTCTATCTCTGATCCAGTAGACCTGTAATTAGCGACGCTCCAGCAATGACCACCCTGCCATTTTGTTGAGGTTGTGGATTCTTGAGTCAGACAATGGAATATTGATTGAAAAATCTTGTGATAGCCTTAGGAAAAAAACTTTTGAATTTCAGTGGAAAATCATGTGAATTAAATTACACACACACGTACTCAGACAGGCACACGCACGCACACACACACACACACACACACACTTCTGTGTATGTATATATATGAGTATATATATATATATATATGTGTGTGTGTGTGTGTATATACATGTGACTGTGTATATGTATGTATATAAGTACGTAAGTGTGACTAAGTTTACATCTACCCATAAGCACATAACTTTACACTCACGCACATATATATTATATATATATATATATATATATTATATATATATATATATATATATATTTATATTCATACGAGTATATATAGATATGTATATATAATATGTGTATGTCTACTGTACGCACACACACACACACATATATATATATGTGTGTGTAACTTTGTGTGATTTTCAGTGCAGTCATACGCCATGCTGATGCAATTTACTGCTTGGAAGCGCGCATTCTTTATTCAAAGTATTTCCCAATTTCCTTCTTTAAACGTTGAGCTCTGTTTTCTTTTTCTATTGTTCTTTTTTGTTTTGTTTTATCTTCCTGTTCTGAGGG
Source organism: Octopus sinensis (assembly GCF_006345805.1). Classification (NCBI taxonomy): domain Eukaryota; kingdom Metazoa; phylum Mollusca; class Cephalopoda; order Octopoda; family Octopodidae; genus Octopus; species Octopus sinensis. The sequence goes on along the minus strand of NW_021834026.1, from coordinate 25,356 downwards.
GGGGGGGATTTTAATCATTACAACAGACACACTCTATACCATCAGACTCACCCCCCCACACTCTTCTCCCCAATCACCTCGCCCCCCCCTTCTATCCCCGCCTCCCCCTCTTTCTTATGAAGCGTATTAACTTCTTTACGGAGATCTGAAGTCAACTGTTTTTCGTCTCTTTCTCTTCTCGCCATTATTATTATTATACAAAAATTATTATTATAACACAAATTACAAAACCTACCGTATTCGCATATTGATTAATGAAGCCGTTCCAATTTAAAAGCGTTAATTTCTTCCTTGTTGTTGTTGTTATTGCATTTGTTGTTTGTGTTGTTGTTGTTGCTGCTGTTTTAGGTTTGATG
>NW_021834026.1:12500-20000 GCF_006345805.1 Octopus sinensis | reverse complement strand
TGTGAGTAGTGTTCGTTTAAATTTATCTCTATCGCACACACATTTCTATCGTCATCTTTGCACTGTGTGACATAAGAAGGGATACCCAAAAGTAACCGGAAACGTTCTCTGTTGGACAAGCCTGTTGTAGTTAAGGTTTCCGCCGGTAGAAATCACTTGATGGGACCCTCAGGCATCAGCCTGCCGACCGGCGTTGTGCAGTGGGGTAATACTGCCACTTGGCGTGTCTTCGTTTTTCAGTACTTCTCCTCTGTTCGTCGATTTTTGCGATGGTTGAAAGGAGGGAACGGCGTACTTCTGTGAAATACTGTTTTCTGCTGGGAAGAGATCAACACATAGACTTCTTCTCTACACCAACCGTGTTATCTTCTATTTAAATCTTTTTTCTGCCAAAGGAAATAGGAAGATATTTCTAACGTCTACTACAACTCGTTTCCATTTCCCGAAATGAGTGAGAATTTGAGGGAGTCATATTTTATAGAAAAAAAAAGGAGAACTGATTCTGTTCCTTCATTTATTAACCCCGGACAAGACTCGAACGCTGAACACCAAAAATTGGATGTATTAAAGTAAATTATTTGGTCGATGTAACAATTATGTTATTCGACTTCCCATTCGTAGAAGTTATTAGTTTATTATTATTTCTTATGGTCAATTAAGTTTCGACCAAAATATGATCAAGATCTATTTCAGCGTAAACTATATTCCGCTAAAAGACTAGCAGGATATTTACCAATTGAAAATATATATATAGATTACATCTGGTGTCTACGTGTAGCTAACCAGCTAGCAAAACACATCTATAAAGTTAACAAACTCATATTCTGGAATAGACATATCTGTTTTATATTATTCTGACGATATCTTGAAGTGAATTGGTACGATGCCAATAACAAAACAACATATTTGCTTGGTTTTCAGTAACAATAACTGCAACAACAACAATAGAATAAAGAATTGTAATATGATATTCCGGTTTTTATTACAGGCGAAAAGAAAGAAGTAAATTTCGTCTCACCGAGAATCGAAATTGGGTCGGGTCGATCTTCCCAAACTAAGAAATAAATCATCTCTTTGGTAATTACTGCAGCACATGCACTCATTAACAGGCACGCATACGCATACAGGCATGCGCACTCACATGCACATACGTGCACGCCCATACATGCACGGATGCACGCACACACACACACACAAGCAAGTACACACACGTATGCGCAAAATTGCATACACACATGGAAATAAACACACTCACGCACGACGCATTTACACACATGCACTTACATATACGCATAAATACACATGCAGCAAAGCACACGCTAACACATATCTCCCGAAGACATCGTAAATTTTAATTCGTGGAAACGTACATTTTGTTCGTATTTTTTTCTTTCTAGCTGTCCTAGCTCAGTGTCCTTACATGGATAAGTTTTTATTATCTTACAGGAAAATACGTAGAAAGCATTGATAAGCATTAGAGTCACTACTTAAATCTTAAATGAAGTAAATAATGTAGCGGAAGAGTATAATCTTTTAATACATATATAATATTTTCTATATTCTGATATATATATATATATATATATATATATATATATATATTATATATATATAATATACAAATACATATATATATATATATATATATATATATATATATATATACATATATATATATATATATATATATATGTATATATATATATATATATATATATATTATATATATGTATATATATATATATATAATTATATATATATATAATTATATATATATATATATTATATATATATGTATATATATATATTTCTCAATCTTTAAACACATTAATAAATACATTGAAATGATGACATTTTCGAAGTTTGCAGATAAATCATGATTTTTTTCTTAAGCAATTGCATTCTTTCTCCCAGGCATAATATTTTAAATGAACGTCAAATATTACTTAATGTGATATGAAAGAAAAGTATTTAATTCGCTATGGAATACATTCAAGCGTATTTAGCATTTTTAGATATTGTAATAATGAATGTTAACAACTAAATGGAAACAGTTATAGTTTAACACTTAGAAGTTCAAATCAAGCACAAGCGAGGTTAGGGCACTTGTGGCTAGCATGTATAACGAATGGTCTAGTGGCAATATCGGCGCAAAATTGATGGTAATATTGCGCTCTGTTAAGGCGGCGAGCTGGCAGAAACGTTAGCAAGCTGGGCGAAATGCTTAGCGGTATTTCGTCTGCCGTTACGTTCTGGGTTCAAATTCCGCCGAGGTCGACTTTGCCTCTCATCCTTTCGGGGTCGATAAATTAAGTACCAGTTACGCACTGGGTTCGATACAATCGAATTTATCCGTTTGTCTGTCCTTGTTTGTCCTCTCTGTGTTTAGCCCATTGTGGGTATTGTGGGTAGTAAAGAAATAGAAATAGGTATTGCATTTCGCCTGTATTTACGTTCCGAGTTCAAATACTACCGACATAATTGACTTATCCAATTTTCCGAAATTGCTAACCCTTTACAAAAAAATTTGAAACCAGTAGTGTGTCCTGTAACATGCGATAATCAGTAATATTTTACTCGTCAATATAAACGAAGGAGAGGAACACAACACATTTACTTAGAGTTACTTATATTATTATATTATTATTTAAAGCAGTTTGATTCGGCCTCACACAATTTATAGTTTCGTAGGCTTCAGGTAATACACACCGCCCCTGCCATATATATATATATATATATATATAATATATATATATATATATATATATATATATATATAATATATATATATATATATATATATAAGAGAGTCTGTGTGGTTAGTAGCTTGCTTACCAGCCACATGGCTCTTGGTTCATTTCCACTGCGTGGCACCTTGGGCAACTGTCTTCTACTATAGCTGACCAAAGTCTTGTGAGTGGCTTTGGTAGACGAAAACTGAAAGTAGCCCGTCGTATATATATATATATATATATATATATATATATATATATATATATATATATGTGTGTGTGTGTTTGTGTGTGTGTGTGTGTGTGTGTTTGTGTGTGTGTACGTGTATCTGTGTTTGTCCCCGCAACATCGCTTGACAACCGACGGTGGTGTGTTTACGTTCCCGTAACTTAGCGGTTCGGCAAAATAGCCGATAAAATAAATACTTGGATTCCATAGAATAAGTCCTGGGGTCGATTTGCTCGATCAAAGGCGGTGCACCAGCATGGCCGCAGTCAAATGACCGAAACAAGTAAAAGAGACAAAAAGAATATATATATATATATATACATTTATACATTTATATATATATACGTATATGGTAATTCCTCGACTATCGCGGGTGTTAAGTTCTGTGATAGGTGAAAATCCGCGAAGTAGAAACAGTACTGTACTGTATATCTTTTATTATTATTTTTATAATGTGTTTATATTTATTTTATTATAAATGCAAAACAACACCAGGGAAGAATCAACGTAAGCTTAAATAATAAACCGCGATAGGTGAACCGCGATATGGCGAAGGATTACTGTACATATGTGTGTGTGTGTGTATTACAATTTTTGTTATCTCCCTTGTCAAACGATATTATGAAAGATAAAACTTCAAAGGTGACATTGCAGTGAACTCCTTAATTGACCATCCCTCTTTCAAATCAATAACCTGGAGGGCATCTATGGAGCACCAGTGTTGCATTGTATTTCCTTAATTTCAAGCCTGCTGCATCAAATCATGCATGAGGTACTATTGTTGCCTGGGGTACTTTGGACTCACGTCTCCTTCATAAATATCTCAAGTTTTTGGAGCGTGTGAACCCAAACTTGGAACCTGATCTCAAGTGAACCCGTAAGATATTAATCGATGTTTGGGTTTGGGGGAAGTCTGAATCTATAATGGGATTTAAGGTCTTCTTTTAACATGTTTAACTTCACAAATATCTCGACCTTTTTTGGTCAAGCCTCATTTTTGTGAATAAAATTTTCTGGGTGCTGAAACAGCTGATCAACCACTCAAATGTAGAAGTGATATATCTCGACTTTGCCCTCAGCCACACAGAGAGCCACGATCGGAAGTAATGCACGTGATACAAAAGATTCACAGGTAATACAGAACCCTGCAGACACTATGCATCTGCAATGTGAGCTGGATGAAATATACAAGTGGGCTTGTGCCGTTTAATGCTGAAAAGTTTCAAGCCTTGTGCTATTAGCATGCAAAACTAAATGCAATACCAATTAAATACACTGAACCTGAAGGTATTGGAATCCCAGAGGGACACTCAGTGTGACACCTGGACATTTATATGAGTAATGATGCATCCTTCCAAGTGCATGTTACTAAATTGGCAATGAAATGTAGGCGGCTGACCGGATGGATTCTTAGAACTTTTAGAACAAGAGACCGGGAAACCATGATGGTCCTCTGGAGGACACTTGTCCTAAGCCACTTTGACTATTGCTCTCAGCTATGGTCACCAACCAGTGTCAAATTAATCTCAGAACTTGAGGTAATCCAACGAAGCTACACGAAGAAGATAGCCTCTGTGCAGCATATAAGCTATTGGGAAAGACTCAAGAGATTAAGACTCTATTCCTTAGAGCATAGGCGAGAAAGATATGCCATAATATATGTCTGGAAGATCCTGGAAGGACTTGTCCCAAAATTTGGCATGGAGAGTTACACAAATACTAGAACTGGGCGCTACTGCATAGTGCCAAGGACTCTAAATTTTCCATCAAGATGTAGGACAATATGCTGCAATAGCCTGGGCTTCAGAGGTCCACAACTCTTCAATATCCTGCCGAAGGACCCCGAGAGACCTGCATGGGGTGGATGTAGGTGTCTTCAAAATAAAGCTGGACCTCTTAGTGTCAAGTGTCCCAGATGAACCAACTTCGCGGCAGGAGGTGCAAATGAAGGCAGCTGCATCAAAGTTCTCATGCACCGAATGTCAATTCCTAAAAAGCATTCGTAAAGTAAAATTATGTGGTAACACTAAATGGCGGTGCCCCTGCATGGCCACAGCTCGTGAGCCGAAACTAGATAAAATAAAAATGAAACAAATTAAATAAATAGGTAAAGGATTCGTGAGAATTGTCGCTTTCGAGTTGTTTTGGAATTTAGTTGTCTACATTTGACATTAAGGCAAATATATTTATTAATTTTTTTATGGATCCAATAATAATTGGATGGCTTTTGCAAATGAGTGAGGATCGAATACTTTGTTCAACAGTCTTTGCGTGTGTGTATGTGGGTGCGTGCGTCTTTATGTACGTACGTACGTATATATATATATATATATATATATATATATATATATATATATATATATATGGATAGATATAATCACATCAGCATAAAAACACACGCATATATGCATACCGAAAACCACCCGTACGTACACATGCAAACATATATGCATACATAGATACGTAAACATATAAATATGCATAAAAATCTACATAGTATACGTGTATATGGCATATAGTATGTTTAATGTGTACATATATATTTATCAATTGATAAATGTATGTATACACACGCATATATATATATACATACATAAATATATATATATATATATGCACATACATATGCATCTATCTATCTATCTATCTATCTATCTATCTATTCTATCTATCTATCTATCTACCAGTCTATCTATCTATCTATCCATCTATCTATCTATCTATCTATCTATCTATCTATCTATCTATCTATCTATATATATATATATAAATATATATATATATATATATGTTATATATATATAAATATATATATATATATGTATAACATATACATACATGTACATGCTAACATATAACACATACATAATATATGAATATATATATACATATGAATATGTATATATGTATATATACATATAGATACATACACATCACATATACATATGCATATATAATATATGTGTATATATATATGGATATATATATATATATACATATATATATATTAGTATGTATGTATGTATGTATGTATGTGTGTGCATATGTATATTTATATATATATATATATATATATATATATATATATGGGTGTGAGTGATTGTGTATAGAAGAATATATTAATAAAAAGAATTCCAACCTTGTCTGATTTTCACGTTTTATTTACAATCTTATAATGATATATTATAAGATAATATATTATAACTGAATAAAATAAAATGAAATAGTAGAATGTTAAATCTTCATTCTGATTGAACTAGTACTTTCATGCATTGAATTCTGCAATCTTCGGGTTCATGTAGTAGTGGTGACAGTCATGCTTCACAATTTTTGACTGTAGCAAGATGATTGATTCTGTGCTATAAATACAGCTGGGAGAGGCTCGAGAATGCTAGGTTTTGCAAACTGTATTCTGACCAATCAGTGTGTAGTATCACTCAATAATTACTTAGCTGATTGGTTGGTTGAGCTGATTGGTTTAGGCATCACGCTTGTTGGACATGTAAAGAGTCCTGTATCTTGACCCTGGCCGAAGCAGCAATTGTTGGGTTATTTTTAGAAATGTTGTAAATATCCTTTGTCAGAGATTTTTATATTTTTATATTTCAATGTTCATCATCATCATTGTCAGCACCTTAATTATTGTTGCTAGTGGTGATGGTGGTGGCAATAGAACTTTTAACCCTAAATAAGATAATTTTCCTGCTATCTTCATCTTGATCACCTTTAGTATTGTTGTTGTTGTTAGTGGTCATGGTCGTAGCAGTGGAAGTAATACCTCTAAGTATTATTATTATTGCTTATTTAGCTTGGGTTCGAATTTATCAATAAAATTCTTTTCTCTGATTCTCCTCTCGATTTCACTTGGGCTGAACGGAAATATTATATACATTATATACATTTTCCGACCACATGTTGCTAGGTGGTTACTCAAAGGTATCTGACGGACCTCTGGGTCTCTAATCTGTTGCCGGTGTACACGTGAGCGTTCTAATAGTGCGTTTCCCGTCTGACCTACATATATTTCTTCACAATTTGGGCATTTGATGCAGTAACTTAAATTTCTGCTTTTGCAGTTCATATTGGCGTTTGTGAATATTTTCCCGGTTTTTGTGTTTATATATATTGACCGGTATGTATGAATGGCATGTGCCACATCGGCTATCATTGCATTTAGATACCGTGAATGTTTGGTCTTGTTGCTGAGGTCAAATTTTGCCTTTGTTAGTATGTTTTCAAGTTTTTAGGCTGTCTTTTACTAAGCACCATAGCTCGATCCGTGATTATGTCTTTTTTAATTCATTAATTTGGGCAATGATTGGTAGGTTTGCTTTGGCAATGTTGAAGATATTCTGGTGACATGGGTTGTGTGTCACTATGAATGGTATGACTTGTTCTTGTTTTCCTCTTCCGTTGGCTAAGGTGTTGTATGGGTATTTTTATAGCCCGCTGTATGCCATTTTCTATAAGTAGAGATGGGTATTTTTGTTTGAGCAAAAATCTCTTAGTTCTATTAGGCGTTTGTTCCTGATATTTGCA
>NW_021834026.1:0-5000 GCF_006345805.1 Octopus sinensis | reverse complement strand
CACTGAATAACGCGAATTTCAAATTCCTCAGGATACTTAGCTGTGATCGAATAGCGAGATATGAAAATCCAGACATCCGGTGGTCGTTAATCCAATACATGGCTTCAATCAACAAATAGTACTCTCTCTCTCTCTCTCTTCTCTCTCTCTCTCTCTCTCCTCTCTCTCTATATATATATATATATATATATATATATATATATATATATATATATATATATTATATATATTATATTTTCTATGTATATATATATGTATATATACACACGCAAAATTTAGAGAACTGACTACTAAAAGTGGACAGCCTATATGCTAAACATAGACGTCAAATCGCCATTTACCATGAAGAATGTGTTCTCAAGAAAAATCTCAGCCCAAAAACCAAAGTGTAAAAATAAGCAAGACATGAAAATATGCGAAATGAAAAACGATGACCTATGTACCATTGGTTTCACTTGTTAATATTTACGTATATGGACCCGCAAACATCTGCAGGATCACCACCATCAATGTCTACCCTTATTTAATTATACGTATATATATATACTAGCAGCATAGCCAGGCGTTGCCCGGGTATGTAAGAGCCCCTAGTAGGCAACGACTAATCCCAATCTAGTCCTTTCTCTCTAGGGAACGAAGGCGCAGGTGTAGGTTGCAATGTCTTCTCTTCACTCGAATACTTCTGTGTATACGATGTTCCTAGCTGTCCCTTTGGGCGATAAAAAGGTCGAGTTGTGCCCCCTAGACAGAAAAATGTGTTGCATATAAAAAGCTTAGATTCTCGACCCCATGTCGAATTTATCGATTTTTTCCAGAACTAGGGGAACTTTTCAAAATTTTCGGCGCTTAGTTTTGAATTATGACATTGGGCTATGTGTGTGTCAAGTTTCATCAGAATCGGATGAAAGCCGTGGTCAGGGTGAGGGTACAACCTGACAGACACACAGACACACAGACAACAACTGAAACTTGCCGTTTATTATAGATATATATATATATATATATATTATATAGTATATATATATATATACATACATATATATTACTTCTTATCTTTTATCTTTTATGTTATCCTTCATGGTTTCAGCCAGAGGCTGAGGCCATGCTGGTGCACCGCCTTTACTGCATCCGGGGATTTTTCCAGTATTGTTTCTGGTGAAGTATCGAGTTGGACGTTGCCGCTCTTGTTTGTACCTCCTGCGGCGATGCAGGTTCCTCCGGTACTGCAGATAAAGAAGAGTCTAGACGTTTTTTGATGACTTCCATGTCTTTATCTTGCAGATCCCTGAGGTTCTGTGGTAGGGCATTAAAACTTAGTGGCCCTTTGAATCCCGAGCTGTTACAATATTGGGTTCGTATCCTCAATGGCCTCGTCCCACACGTGACAGCAGCCGTGGCTTAGTTGTTAGGGTGTCAGCATCAATACCGTAAGAATGTGGTTTCGATTCCTGGACCCGGCGACGCGTTGTGTTCTGGAGCAAAACACTTCATTTCACATTGCTCCAGTCCACTCAGCTGGCAAACATGAGTAACGCGGCGATGGACTGGCGTCCCGTCCAGCTGGGAAACACATACTACGCCATTAAAACCGGGCCCATAAGCCTGGCTAGGGTTTAAAAAGTAACAATTTATGAAAAGTAACAATATATACAATTAGATGAACTGGTAGAATTAATAGGAATAAAAGTCATTATATATATATATATATATTATTATATATATATAAATAATAATATAATAAATATAATATATATGATAATATATATAATATGCTTATATACACACATCACATATACATGCCTACATATATATATATATATATATATATATATATATATATATATATAATTATATATATACATATATATACGCATATATGGGTACAGGACGTCCAAAAACATAACTAAAATGAGAAACGAGAACATAAAGAACAAAAGCATAGGAAACGAACTTACCTAATACGCGTTTATTCTACCCCGCGTTTAAAACAAGGGACAACTGATGAAGGGACACTTCTTTATGTTGCCTGTCTCGTTTCCCTATTTGTTTCTTTCGTTGTACGAAAAGAAGTTCTTTTTCCATGCCTTTGTTTTTTTTAATGTCTCGTTTCTCTCATTTTTTCGGTTATTTTATGGCCTGTACTCATATATGCTTGTATATGTACATATATCTACATGTAGACATTTATATGTGTCTATGTATGCATATATATATATATTATATATTATATATAATATATATATATATATTATATATATATATATATATATTATATATTATTATGGATATCATCGAACTCCCCGAATCGCATCCATTTCAAAGTTTTATCTTATATATATATATATATATATATATTATTATATGAATCGAAGCCCGCATCCATTTCAAAGTTTGTATCTAATATATATATATATATATATTATAGATATTATATAGAGAGAGAGAGAGAGAGAGCGATGTCTGAGTATTTTTAGTAATTTATAAATTACAATCAATATATGCTTGTGTCTATACATTAGTATGCATGTGACCATACATCAATACATATTATATACATACAAATATCAATTATAATGGCACAGTGTCATCCGTTATTTTGAATCTCTTTAGAGAAATGTTGTCATTTCATAGCATGAGTCCTCTATCTCTAGATTATTGCCATAAATTTTATTTATAACAATTATTCCTGCACATAATCAGACGTCCACTACAACCTTTTCTCTGCCCATTGCTCTTCTCTCTCTCTCTCTCTCTTCCGTTTCTCTCTCTCCCTCTTTCTCTCTCACTCATCTATAATATATATATATATATAATATATAGATTATATATATATATATATATATATAGAATAATATATGTATGTAATGTATATATATATATATATAATATATATATATATATATATTATATATATATATATAATATAGATAGATAGATAGATAATAGATAGATAGATAGATAGATTTGATATAATAGATAAATAGATAGATTGATAAATTGATTCATAGATAGATAGACAGATAGATAGGTATGTATGTATGGCTGAACGTGTGTGTCTACGTACACACACACACACAACACACACACACACACACACACACACATATATATATATATATATACAGAGAGAGAGAGAGAGAGACGCAGAGACAGACAGAGAGAGACATAGAAAGAGAGAGAGAGATGGGCGTGCCCCGTTTTTTCTTTCTAACTATGTCAATACATTCCCAGAACAAAAACGAACGAGTATTGTAGTAATGCTAATAAGTTAATGTGTAACCATTTAACAGAAATCTTTATAAGTCCACAACTAATTTCATTCGAACATATACACAATCATAATGGATTCTTTCTTTCCTTCTACCGTAATTAATTATGTAACGCTTTATACCTCGGGAAATACTCTTTTAGGTCTGTAACAACCAAACGTCATTAGGCTGGTATATTACAAAACCAATTTTATACTAATTAACACCGATTACTTAATATAACACCCATTTATTAATTGAATAGTAGTATTATGAAATGAGGTCTTCGTGAAAAGTATTAATATCATATCCATTGGATGTCAATAGCTGGAAGGAAATGTTAGAGATGTGGCGCAACCTGCTGCCAAAGGTTACTGTGTGTTGAATATATTAAGAATTCATTCATTTCCACACATTCAAACACATAAAACACATATACACACATACGCTCAGACGCATATATATATGCATGTGAGCGCCATACTAATACATTTGTTTGTTTGTACTCCACCTGCCTTCGTCTTTGTTTATTTTCTTAAACCTTCCCGTTATATAGTATATATATAATGATATATATATATTAGATATTAATAGAATATATATATATATATAGATATGTATATATATCTATATATATATATAGCTTGTGTGTAATTTTTTTATAGAAATGGCTGTTACAGGCTTTTGAATTTACGGTATTTGTCTTCGCCCTTGTATTCATTAGTATTAAGCTCTCGGACACAGAGGTACCTAAAATTTCGAAGTCACTATCAATCTTTGGTTTGATAAACGTATATTCAAGTAAATGTGTTGAGTAACTCATCGCCCTGTTATTTCATTATCATATGACTTGACATGATATATATAATATATATATATATATATATATACATAGCATCGGGCTCATAATCGCGAGGTAGTGGGTTCGATACCCGGACCGAGCTGTGTGTTGTGTTCTTGAGCAAAACGTTTTTATTTCACGTTGCTCCAGCTCACTCAGCTGTGAAAATGAGTTGCGACATCACTTTCTCTTGGATAACATCGGTGGCTTGGAGAGCAAAGACTGGTATGCATGGGCAACTGTTGATCTTCCATGAACAACATTGCTCGGACATGTGCCCAGGAAGGGAGGTTTCTGTTGAGAATGAACCTCATTGGTCACCGTCAATGAGATTATCTTGGCCTGACGATGGACTTTTCAGCCAAACCCATTAAGCTTATTTGCACCACAAGATGAACCAGTTAAGAATGATTCAATCCAGTTTTCTCTCTGCAAATAGAAAGCAGTGAGATTCCACCATGGTTGCTACAGTCAGTTCCAGATCCTTTTTTCGTGTAGGGCGTTACTATGACATTATCATGCATATATGGCCGCGTTTCTGTAGGTACGAGCATTTGTCTGCAAGCTCGCTGCTTTCTTTTATTTGTTTCCATTTTCTCCCGAATTTGATCTGTTACAATCATTGCAGTGATTCATTGTTCTCGTTTCTAATGCTGTTGCTATTGTTGCACAGAAATTAGTCGTTTTACCATATTATATATATACTATATGTACATTTATAATATATATTCGGTGGAGTTTTTAAGTTTCATAATTCAAAAAAATTGGATCACACAAGATACATATACTCAAAACCCGATTTTAAGCATATGGTTGCTCTCAACGACATTTTTTGGGTTGAAGAAGACAAGTAGTACTTCGTGACTCCGACAGAAAATAAAAGTTCTAAGGCCTGAGATATCGGAGAACTT
>NW_021834025.1:35000-51436 GCF_006345805.1 Octopus sinensis | reverse complement strand
GAAAGTTCAACTATAAGGTAACCATATAAACCATGGTTCATATTATTAATTACTTAACAATGAGGAGAAAATGGAGTGGAAAAAAGGAAGCAGAAAAACGCATGTATATATAAATATATAATAATGCCATATAATATCATACTTATGTATAATACTACAATACAAAAACTTAAAGGTATAAAATGTAAGTCATGTAGAAGCAAACAGTGGCAAAATATGTATTAACTGAAGTTATCAGAAAGGGATAAATAATTTCTAAGTATAATAATAACTTATTGTTTATGTTTATAATCATAATGCAATAAAATTTAGTTTAAATAAATGAATAAATAGCAAATCTAGAATAATATGGAAAGAGAAAATATCAAAAATACAAACTATATCCATTCATCACTTAAGAAAATTTATTTCAAACCTTTAAGGTAAAAAACAATAATAATAAACTATTAAATAGGAAAGACTTTTTAAAATTTAAAAATTCAAGCATACTGTGTTCCGTTACATAAACTCGTTACATAAACTTTCGTTACTATATTTCTGACCAAATTACACCCCTTATGTGTTTCAATTAATTTCTAACGTAATCATAAATTTAGTCTGGTTTCATTAAACAACTATAACTTTTTTATTTATCGATATATTAATCTGATTTTTGGAAGATAATTTAATGAATGTTCTCAACCAATTGGGTATACAACAAAATTTTACGATAGAATTTGTTATTCTGGGTAACTTTCTGATACTCATAATAATATTTATGGCAAAATAGTCTTAATTTCATTTAAGGTTGTGGGAAACCACAAACTATCCTTTCTTTCGTTTTGTTTACGTTTAGCGTAACAGTTCGTTTCTGCTGTAATGATTTCAAATAGGCTCATTCGAAAAAGTAAAAAGAAATAGTCTAAGGCTTTACTCTTCTGGGAAAGTCTGTGGCTTGGTCCAGTTTCTTCAGAAAAATCACCGAAAGAAACAGTTTTTAAATTTTCACTCCATTCAGGTGCCAATTTGTTTTCTTTATCGCTATCGGAGATCTCAGATTCACTGTTTTCACTTTCGGAAAATGAAACATCAGATTCATTATCAAATACCACATGCTTTTTTTTTTTCAGTTATAGAGTTAGATTTATCAAGGTCTTCAGTAGAAAATCCTTCGAATTCTGACTCGCTGCTTGATATAATGAAATTCGTATCCATTTTTTGTCAGAATTACAAATTTTGAAAACACAATAGGAACAAATTTCGGAAAAAAATCTCCCAAAATTCACGGAATTAAAATTACACTTCGATTATTGTACAAGACTGTAGTTGAACTGTTTATGAAGTATAATACGTGTTTTCACGAATGTACTGAAGAGATTTGCTCTGATATTCTCATTTAAATATGAATAGGTAAATTCGGGCGGCTTTGGGCGGTTTGGTCTCATAAACCAAAATTTTTTTCGGGCGGCTTTGGGCGGTTTGGTAACGAAAGGGTTAAGGGAGTAAGGGTAATATTAAGAAAATAAATACTTATATATAAATTGAAAATAAAATAAAATAAATACTTATATATAAATTGAAAATAAAATAAAATAAATTACAATGAATTACATAAAATGCCTTCATGCATAGCTGGGACGTAGGGAATATATATATATAAATATATAAAGACAATTAAGCCGGAATAAATTTGAACAGGGTATATCTTAAAATGCAATCAGAGGTAATGATAATTATTTATGCATTTAAGCAGTGAGTCAGGAATCAGCTCAATATGCTATTAACTTGGCATGTTTTAGTCCTAAACAATACTAAATAATAAGACTAATGGAGAAATAAGCTTAATTATGCATCAGAAATAAAATATGTCATTCTTCTATACATATATACATACACACACACACACATATATATATATATATATATATATATATATAATCTGTGTTAAACAGATAAGGGGAGGTAATGAGATTTACCAAAAGCACTTAATTTTCATAAATAATTATATATTATATGACATAACATTCATTTAATTTGGTAGATCAACTGACATACAAAATGTAATTTTATACAAATATTATAAAGTATGGAAGAATAAGTTAAGTAAATTAAATCAAATAAACTAATCAGAGTATGTTATAAGACATAACATGCATTAAATTAGATAGATAAACTTACATGCAAAATATAATTTTATATAAAGATTATAAAGGTGAAGCAATAAGTAAATTAAATCAAATAAGACAAAATACAATAAAAAAAGAGTTAATTTAAAACCTAACAAAGAATTAATATGCTATTTAAAGGATGTACTAATACAGGGATAAATGCGTGGTATAATATAATGTAAGAAAAATAAGAGGTAGAAATTTCGTGGAATTAAAATATTATCAATACAGATTAAGATAAAGATAAACAATAGGGAATTAAACCAGGTTTATGGGAATTATTATTACATATTTATAAATATATGCGTTTTTCTGTCTCACCCACACACAAGAAAACTTTTCACACACCCAATCCCAACAAACTTCTCTACATCTCTTTCATGCCCTATGTTTACCTCTCATTCCCTGTTCCTGTCCTCACAGCCCTGTTCACAGCTATCTGGTAGCCCTCTCACCACCAGCACCCTCTATATACCCAAGTTTTCACTAATCATTGCATTCCCCTTCCCCACTCTCTACTCACACTTCTTTAGCAATGTCCTGCTACTTATATTATGACCTTTGAACTTCAAGGGTATGCCCTGAAACTTGCCACCATCTCTGTCTCTTCTTGTACTTAACCATCCCATCTATATTTTGATCATTTTCCTTTGTGAGTATGGCCAGCACTTTTTCACCATCCCTCTGCTGCTCCCTCTTGTACTCTTGCTGTCTCCCACTCTCTCCTGGTTGTTCCTTAGGCTGGGTAATCATGTATCTCCTTTACAATGGCACATCTATTTCTGTCCACATTCCTGATCTCTCTCTCTCTCTCTCTCTCTTGGTGGATGGGTACCAGAAGAGCACTGGATAAATTATCTCATAGTATTTGATATCTTCATTTAACATCCATTTTCCACACTGGTATGGTCTGGATGGTTTGATAGGGGTTGGCTAGGCAAAAGACTGCACCAGACTTCACTGTCTGTTTTGGTAGGGTTTTTACAACTTCTAACACTAATAACCTTAAAGAGTGGACTGAGTATTTTTTTGCATTACACCAACAGTGGCAAGGCCTGTTTTGGCATGGTACTTGCAGCTGGATGCCCTTCCAAACACCGACAACTTTACAGTATGGACTGCATAGACTAGCACTGATGGGGGTCACCAAATAACTTGCAAAACAAAGATTCTTTGAGGCAAGGATTTGGAGAAGATGGCCTTGTGCCAGGTGATGAGGGGTTAGGGTGTGACAGAGGGATAGAAACAGGTCCCTTGCTGTAGAGGAGATACATGATTACCCAGTCAGAGGGAAAGAGAAGGATCGAGAGAGAGAGAGAGATATCAGGAATGAAGACAGAAACAGGTGTGTTCCTGTGGAGGACATACACGATTATCCAGTCAGGGGAAGGGGGCAGATAGAGAGAGAGGGAATGATTAAGAATAAGAGAGAGTGGAAGAGAGTGAGAGGGTGATGATTTTTTTTTATATTCTTAGTTTCAATCCCCAACAAAGTTAAATCTATTTCTCCTTACAAGATCAATGGAATATGTATGAGGCCAAACAATGTGATTCATATAGTCAAATAAAATCCTTGATGGTGGCTGCAATAAAATATAAAAAATCTTTATTGTTGCACTAGCAACAATAAAAGGCACACTGTACATTCCATGAAGTGGCCAGAAAATAAACAGAAATGATGTAGTACCAAAAGAACTCTTTAGTCTTATCAAGAACAGGACAACCTGTCTTGTATCGGTGCCATGATAAAACACCATGATAAAATGCACTCAGTATATACTGTAAACTAAATGGTGATCAGAACATCCATAGAAACCAAGACAAAACTGAAACATGCAAGCAAAATACAGTCAACAAATACCAATATGGAAAGAGAACATAAATAATGGTGACCATAATGATAAATAAGTAATGTTCCTCAGTTTTGTATAAAATTTAGCTGGTTTTAATAAGTTTAAATAACACAAGCATAAAATATACTTTACCTGAGTAGCTTTATTGCCTGACATGTGACTTGCATGTAATCCTGCAATTCATCGTGAGACGTCATCGCGTGAAAGAATGCTTCTGAACGTAGAGATATCTGTTCACCAATTTGAACCTCAACAGTGTCTAAATAATGGCTTAACTACAATAATACCACAAAAGATAGAAGAACATTTTATTATATAATGGTGGAAAATCCAGTCATCTATCTCAATATAAATGAAGCATCATTAAGTAGTTGCAGGCTCTCACAATATAGTCATCTCACAGACACACACCTTCCCTCTCTCTCCTATCTTCAATATATATGTCAACATCATCATTATCATTTAATGTCTGTTTTCCATGATGGAATGGGCTGGACAGTTTGACAGGGGCTGGTTAGGCAGAAGACTGCACCAGGCTTCACTGTCTGTTTTAGCAGGGTTTTTATGGCTGGATGTCTTTCCTATCCAACTACATTACAGAAAAGAATAAGTGTTTTTTTACGTGGCATCAGCACCTTTCAGGGTTGATAAATCAAGTACTGGTCAAGCACTGGGGGCGATGCAACTGATTTCCTCATTGGGAGGGAGAACCATGTCCCTAACCCCTTTCAAGGCTTCCAAGACTGATAGAAAGGAGGGATCCTCAATATAGAAACCTGGCCTAAATGCTTAAAATAAAGGTAGGGAGGGATCTACAAAAAGTACCCAAGGTGTTAAGCTGAGCGAACAGATTAAATCTACCACATAACTAGGCAATGGTGAGATTTTGAAACAAATATTGCAAAGCTATTGGTCAAACTTCCTTACAATTCTACCAATCTAACAAACTATATATATATATATGATCTTTCTTTCTTGGCCTGACTGCTCTTAGTTTAGACTTTTTTGGGGACAACCAGATCGAACTGTCTCAAGTGCAACTGCCCAAAACAGTAAGGACTTCTGGTAAACTTGACTGAAGAAAGAAGGCCACAAATGACCCGTCTTTTTTTTCCTGTCCTTCTAATTGTTGTTTCTCCTGTCTGCCTTTCTTGGCCTGACTGCTGACCATCAACATCTCTTATGTCCATCACCTATGTTCCTGCCTTTAGGCTTTCACTTCATACACACCAGCTCAATTTGATTCGTTCTCAGTTGAAAGACACCTGTTGTTATTTTCTTGCTGTTTGTATTTGTAATTGTGCACCATGCTCTTCGTTTTTTGTCTTTGTTGCCGAACACATTCACTAGCTTTCTTACAAAAAATCTAATGCTGTTAGCTTAGACTTTTTGGGGGGCAACCAGATCGAACTGTTTCAAGTGTAACTGCCCGAAACAGTAAGGACATCTGGTAACCTTGACTGAGGAAAGAAGGCCATGAATGACCGGTCTTTTTTTCCTGTCCTTCTAATTGTTATTTCACCTGTTCGCCTTTGCATCGTCTGTCCAAATGTTTTATTTTCCTCCATTGCGTTTTTGTTCCATTTTTATATTTATATATATATCAGCCCCAAACTTCTGCTCTTACATTCATTCATTCATCTAGCAGATAAGTTGAATGCTTATTTATTTATTTATTTTCACTTCCCCATCAATCATACATGCTTTCTTATCTATCTAACTATTTTAAACTAATTTCTATATCTATCTAATTATTTTAACTAATTTATCCATTACCCATCTCGCCTCTCGTGTATTCATCAACCATCGTGTATTCGCGCCTTCTTCCTCCGGACAATCTTTACTTAAAAAAACCCAGCCCCAAACTTCTGCTCTTACATTCATTCATTCATCTAGCAGATAAGTTGAATGCTTATTTATTTATTTATTTTCACTTCCCCATCAATCATACATGCTTTCTTATCTATCTAACTATTTTCTATATCTATCTAATTATTTTAACTAATTTATCCATTACCCATCTCGCCTCTCGTGTATTCATCAACCATCGTGTATTCGCGCCTTCTTCCTCCGGACAATCTTTACTTAAAAAAACGCAGCCCCAAACTTCTGCTCTTACATTCATTCATTCATCTAGCAGATAAGTTGAATGCTTATTTATTTATTTATTTTCACTTCCCCATCAATCATACATGCTTTCTTATCTATCTAACTATTTTTAACTAATTTCTATATCTATCTAATTATTTTAACTAATTTATCCATTACCCATCTCGCCTCTCGTGTATTCATCAACCATCGTGTATTCGCGGTGCACCCGCCCTGCCCACCACCAATACCGGATATCTCTATATTTTTGCTCCATCCATACTGGATGTCGCTTCTCCCACCACCATAATAGGTGTCTACTCTTCGAACCCCCCTCTTCAATACGCTATTTCACCATGCATTACCCCTCTCTTGATATCCTACGTTCTACTTGCCTAGAACCTGTCATCATTTCTCTGAACCACCCCTCCCCACTGGTGCTCCCCTATATTTCTGCACCCCCCCCCCCACATAAAAAAAGTACCATCCGAACGTGGCCGATGCCAGACCCCTCTGGCACCTGTGCAGGTGGCACGTAAAAAACACCCACTACACTCGCGGAGTGGTTGGCGTTAGGAAGGGCATCCAGCCGTAGAAACTCTGCCAGACTAGACTGGAGCCTGGGGCAGTCCCTAGCTCCCCAGACCCCGGTCGAAACCGTCCAACCCGTGCTAGCGCGGAAAACGGACGTTAAACGATGATGATGATGATGATGATGATATATATATATATATATATATATATATATATATATATTATATATATATATATTATATATATATAATGTACTGTTCCATGACAGAAAATTCAACAAAAAATTCTCACTTGATTTGACAGGTCAATGTAAGTATGTCGTCAAGGGTCTTGGTCACATCACTGCCTCCATGAGGCCCAAAGCTCAAAGGTGCTTTTTAGGCACCACTCGCAATACCAGAGGGCGCACACTCTCCTACCCTGATGTAATCTCCAGGGATACAGGCATCAGCAACAGGACCTCCGTAATACCATGATGGACCGTGAAGTCTGGTGTAGCATGGTAAATTCCATTGTCTCGACCATGGTCGAACAATGATGATGATGTGTGTCAGTCAGACAGCACTGGCATCAGCCACGACTACGGTTTCACTCAGTTCAACAGGTCTTCACAGCATATTGCCCAATGATTGAAGGGTGCTTTTTATATGCTGGTGAGATGCCACTGGCATCAGCTACAACTACAATTTTAATCAGTTTGACAGGTCTTCAAAAGCACAACATATTGCCCAATGATTGAAGGGTGCTTTTAATGGGTCAGTCACATGACACTGGCATCAACCAAGACTACCATCTCACTTGGCTTGATGGGTTTTCTCAATTATGGGATATCTCCAAAGGTCTCAGTTGCTTGTCGTTGCCTCTGTGAGGCTCAACATTCAAAGATCGTGTTTCACCACCTCATCCTATGTTTTCCTGGGTCTACCTCTTCCACAGGTTCCCTGCACTGCTTGAGTGCAACACTTCTTCACACAGCTCTCTTCATCCATATGCATCACATGACCATACCAGCACAGTCATCTCTCTTGCACACCACATCCGATGCTTCTTATGTCCAAATTTCCTCTCAGGATGCTTACACTCTGTCATGCATGCACACATTCAGTGGGGCATAGTAGCTTCATTTCTTACAAGCCTACACATGTCTTCAGTAGCCACAACCCGTTTCACTGCTGTGTAGCATGTCTGTTCACACACAGGCATCATACAGTCTGCATTTCACTCTGAGAGAGAGGCCCTTCCTTACCAGCAGAAGTAGGAGCTCTTTGAACTTTGCCCAGCCTATTATTATTCTAGCAGCTATGCTCTCAGAGCATCCACCTCCACTACTAACTAGGTCACCTAGGTAATGGAAGCTATTGGCATGTGATTGAATCTATTGTCTGTACATTTTTGGTGGTCATCAGCATAGAGGAGCTCCCAGGGGCAGCCTACCTTGAATTCTTCTGTTATTGCTTGGAGGACTATGATGAACACAAGGGGGCTGAGAACTGATCCTTGGTGAACCCCTACTTGTACCCTGAATTCTTCATTAGACTCATTGCCAATCCTCTCCCTAATTAGTTGGGCTATGACCCATCAGTGACTTTCATCACTTGATCCAACAATTTGATACGTCTGTAATTATTTCTATTTAATGTGTTACCTTTACCTTTGTCGCAGCTACACCAGTCATTGGGTATGACTCCTTCATGTATCACCTGGTTAACAATATGAGTGATTAGACTATGGCCTACACTGCCAGATATTCTAATCATCTCAGCAGTGATTCGTGACAGGCCGGAGGCTTTCCCTGTCTTCAGATCCTTAATTGCTTTAACTACCAAGATACTGTCAATTTGGATAGCTGGTCCATCAGTTGCGTCGACATTTGGTAGACTCTTTCTCCCATTCATTCTCTTCATTTAGCAACATTTCATAGTGGTGTCTCCAAGTCTCTTTCTTTGCAGCATCATGAAATGCAAGTAAACCATCATCCATGTGGACACATTTCTCTCCCATTACATTGCAATTTTCTGTCACACACTTTCTTGCAATTTGAAACACTTCAAGTCTCTGATCCTTATGATGCAGAACATTGGCAAATATCTTCTTTTCTGCTTCCCCACTGGCTAAGTAAACCTGTCTCCTAACTTTCCTTCTGGCTATCTGATACACTTCCCTGCTACAACCACACTTCCAGTCCTTCCAGGCCTGTTTCTTGTCCCTAACAGCCCTGCCAGCAACATTGTTCCACCAGCATGTCACCTTAGGTTGAGAGGTGACTTTGCACCAGTCACAGATTAGGTCAGTAGCCCTCAACAGGTCGTCCTGTAGGAACCTCCAGTTGTCCTCCACGTTATGTGATGCTATATACTCTTCTACCAGGAAGCCCCTCTCTTATAGCTGAAATCCTCTCCCTTATATACGAAATCTTTCCTCTTATTCTGTTCAAGGCTCCACTTCTGCACCAACAGGAAGCTTCTCCTCTGTACCAGAAGGATCAGTTCTCAGCTCCCTCTTGTTCATCATAGTCCTCCAAGCAATCACATGCCAGGAGGGAAAACTAGAAGTAGTCAATAGCTTCCATTACTTAGGTGACCAAGTCAGTAGTGGGGGTGGATGCTCTGAGAGCATAGCCACTAGAATAAGAATAGGCTGGTACAGGAAGCTTCTCCTCTGTAACAGAAAACTCTCTCAATTTAAACTTTGACCCATTTATTTATGTCTGCAGTAATAACACTTGTACTACACTCACTCCCAACAGGGGTAGCAAATTTTGAACATGATTGAATGATGATGGATTTAAGTGTAACCAACCCTTATGACATGTCTGTTATCAAACGCTCTTTAAAACCTTCTTTTTAGATGTTGAATAGCAAATAAATCCCCACTTCTCATGTCCTTTTCCAAGTTTACAGAGATGGCACTGGTGATGTAGGCACATTAAAAGGTAGGTCTGGCAAGATTGTCAAGATACTTGAAAGGAGGTATGTTGATGCATGTTGCATTCAAGAGAGATAAGGTGGAGGAGAGCTTCAGCTAGGTTTCTCACAGGCAAGACATAGGTATAAACTCTTCTACAAAGGTAACAGTGATGGTGTAGATGGTGTGAGCATACTTCTTGCAGAGAAATGGGTTGATAAGGTCATAGAAGTAGTTAGAGTGTAGTAGAGTACTTGAGTTCAGGCTAGTTTAGCAGAATAGTACAGCAACAATTATCTCTACCTATGCCCTCCAAGAGGATCTACCAAATGAACAAAAGGACTGCTTTTATGATATCATTCTGCAGGCTGCCTTAATGACAATGATCTCATCTTTGTGGCTGAAGATTTCAACGGACACGCTAGGCAACATCCAGGTATCTTCCATGGTGTACATGGGGCCATGGAATTGGTTCCTGAAATGAAGAGGAAGCAAGGCTACTATAGTTCTGTGATGCAAATAACCTATCAATTTGCAACACCAACTTCAGATAACCAGACAGTCACCTGATAACCTATCGATCGGATAACCATGCTAGCCAGATCAATTACATTATCACCAAACACCAAGATACAGGGTTGCTCTTAAGTGCAAAGACCTTCCCTGGAGAAGAATGTACCCCCCCCACCTCCCAGCAAAGGCTAGTCATTAGCAACTTTAGACTTCAGCTGGAAAAGAAGGATCTGGAAGTTTAAGTATCCTCTATACGGTAAGAGATTAAGGGACATCCTCATTGAGAAATTTGATGAGAAAGAGAAACTACAGACTTGTAACATAGAGGGCAAGTGGGAATTCCTATGGGACAGCTTGCTGAGTGCCACTGACAAACTCTGTGGCTGGTGCAAAGTTCCCTCCAGACCTAGGGTGACTTGGTGGTGGATGATGCTGTAGACAAGGCCATTAGAAGAAAGTAACAGGCCCAGAAGGACTGGAAGTGTGGGGGTAGCAGGAAATTGTATCACATAGTCAGAAGGGAAGCTAGGAGACAGGGATATAGCAGAAAAGAAGTTTGCCAATGTTCTGCAACAAGAGGATGAGACTTGAAGTGTTTCAGATTGCAACACAGTGTGTGAGAGAGAAAATCATGATGTTACGGGAGAGAAATGTGTCCACATGGGTAATGGTTCACTTGCATTTAATGATTCTACAAAGATAGAGGCTTGGAAATGCCATTTTTGAAAGGCTGGAGCCATGACCTGACAAATGAAGTGAGTTCATGGCTCGCAGGACAGCCTGCTGTGCTAACCTTGGATCATAGAGTGACCTGCTGTTCTTGAGGATTTGAAGACCCGAAAAATGAAGTGAGTTCATGCTCGCAGAACGGCCTGCTGTGCTGACCTGGATTGTAAAGTGACCCGCTGTTCTTGAGGAGACCTGTTGAGTCAAGTATGTCAACGTTAACATCAAAATAAAAATTCAAATGGATATTGTAGTTAAGACACCCGTGCCGGTGACACGTAAAAAGCACCGTCTGAACATGGCAAATACTAGCGTCCGTGTCGGTGACACATAAAAGCACCAACTGATCGTGGCCATTTGCCAACCTGCTCTGGCTCCCGCGCCGGTGGCATGTAAAAAACACCCACTACACTCACAGAGTGGTTGGCGTTAGGATGGGCATCCAGCTGTAGAAACACTGCCAAATCAGACTAGAGCCTGCTGCAGCCTCCATGGCTTACCAGACTCCGGTCGAACCGTCCAAATCATGCTAGCATGGAAAACAGACGTTTGATGATGATGATGATGAATGGGACAAGGAGTGGTTGCCAAACGATCCAACTTAGGGGACCAGCTATCTGAATCAACAGTAGCATGGAAGATAAAGCAATTAAGGATATGAAAACAAGGAAAGCCCCTGGCCCATCAGGAATCCCTGCTGAGATGCTTAAAACATTTCACAGAGTAGGATATAGCCTAGTTACCCACATATTTCATCAGGTTATCCATGAGGGAGTCATATACGATTGCTGTAGCAGCAGTATAATCAACTGCTGAAAGCGCAAAGGTGACGCATCATCTTTTAACCCTTTCGTTACTATATTTCTGACCAAAATACACCCCTTATGTGTTTCAATAATTTCTAACATAATCATAAATTTAGTCTGGTTTCATTAAACAACTATAACTTTTTTATTTATCAATATATTAATGTGATTTTTGGAAGATAATTTAATGAAATGTTCTCAACCAATTCTATACTATAATTTTTGTCACAAAGTGACTCTAATTGCAGGTAGATACAGGTAAATTCAACAAAATATAAAATTATTAAAATTTTGTTCAAACATCGCTATAGAAAATGGGTTATTAGCTAATATTCAATTGGGTATACAACAAAATTTTACGATAGAATTTGTTATTCTGGGTAACTCCAGTTACCCATAATAATATTTATGGCAAAATAGTCTTAATTTCATTCAAGGTTGTGGGAAACCACTAACTATCCTTTCTTTCTCTTTGTTTACATTTAGCGTAACGGTTCGTTTCCGCCGTAATGATTTCAAATAGGCTCATTCGAAAAAGTAAAAAGAAATAGTCTAAGGCTTTACTCTCCTGGGAAAGTATGTGGCTTGGTCCAGTTTCTTCAGAAAAATCACCGAAAGAAACAGTTTTTAAATTTTCACTCCATTCAGGTGCCAATTCATTTTCTTTATCGCTGTCGGAGCTCTTGGATTCACTGTTTTCACTTTCGGAAAATGAAACATCAGATTCATTATCAAATACCACGTGCTTTTTTTTTTCAGTCATAGAGTTAGATTTATCAAGGTCTTCAGTAGAAAATCCTTCGAATTCTAACTCGCTGCTTGATATAATGAAATTCGTATCCATTTTTTGTCAGAATTACAAATTTTGAAAACACAATAGGAACAAATTTCGGAAAAAAATCTCCCAAAATTCACGGAATTAAAATTACACTTTGATCATTGTACAAAACTGTAGATGAACTGTTTACGAAGTATAATCAGTGTTTTCACGAATGTACTAAAGAGATTTGCTCTGATATTCTCATTTAAATATGAATAGGTAAATACGGGTGGGTTTGGGCGGTTTGGTCACATTAACCAAAATTTTTTTCAGGCGGCTTTGGGCGGTTTGGTAATGAAAGGGTTAATGTCCATTGTCCATGCTGGCATGGGCTTGACGTTTTGACAAAGGCTGGTAATCTGAGGGGCTGCACAGACACCAGTCGGATTTGGCATGGTTTCTACAGCTGGATACCCTTCCTAATGCCAACCACTCCAAGAGTGCACTGGGTGATTTTACATGTCACCAGTTTAGGAACCAGTTGTGTGACACTGATATCTGTCACAACTACAATTTCACTTGGCTTGATGGGTTTTCTACTCAAGCACAGCATATTGCCGAAGGTCTTGATCATTTCTCATTGCTTCCTTAAGGCCCAATGCTCGAAAGGTGCTTTTTATGTGCCACCAGCATGGGTGCCAATTATGTGGCATCAGCATCAGCCACATTGCCTTTGTGAATCCCAACGCTTAAAAGGTGCTTTTTACATGCCACCAGCACAGGTGCCAGTTACATGACACCAGGATCAGCCATGACTATGATTTCACTTGGTTTGACAAGTCTTCTCAAGCATGGCATTTTGCCAAAGGTCTCGGTCACTAGTCATTGCCTCTGTGAGGCTCAACATTCAAAGATCATGCTTCACTACCTCACCCCATGTCTTTCTAAGTCTACCTCTTCCACAGGTTCCCTCCAGTTACATATTGGCACTTCTTTACACAGCTGTATGGTCACGTGCTGTGTATGTACACAGCACGTTACCATACCAGTGCAGTTGTCTCTCTTGCCCACCACATCTGATGCCTCTTAAGCTCAACTTTTCTCTCAAGATGCTTATACTCTGTTGTACATGCACACTGACATTGCGCATCCAGCAAAGCATGCTAACATCATTTCTTTCAAGCCTATGCATGTCCTCAGCAGTCACAGCCCATGTTTCACTGCCAAGTAGCATGGCTATTCACAGAGAAGTATCATACAATCTATCTTTCACTTTGAGGGAGAGGCCATCTGTTGCAAACAAAGGTAGGCACTCTTTGAACTTTGCCCAGCCTATTCTCATTTTTGATGCTACACTCTAGGAGCAACCACCTCTGATACTGATTTGGTCACCTAGATAACAGAAGCTATCAACTACCTCGGGCTTAACTCCCTAGCATTTGATGGAGTCTATTTTCTGTATATTTCCAGAGTTTATTGTACCCATGCACCTTCACACACACACACACAAACTATTTCTTCAGATAACATTCCTCTGATAATGCTGCACCTCTTATGTGTCCATAGCTTGCACCAGGATCATCTTATGGAATTTCTACCTATGCCTTTCCTACACATTGAGCAGAGCCATCTACCTGAAGGGATCTGTGATTTGTCTGCTTTCCTACTTACTAAGACTTTGGTCTTTGCTAGGTTAACTCTAAGGCCCTTCTATTCCAGACGTTGCTTCCACACCAGGGTTTACTCTCAAAATGTGGTGAGTGGGACCAGAAGAACAGGGAGTGTTAGTGTGTAGAGAGTAGTTAAAGTAAGGGAATGGTTGAAGGGTTATCAATAATGAATATACATTGGAGTGAAGGTAGGGATGAGTGGGTGGTGACTGTAGAGGTGGGTGGGGTAAGGGGTGGATTAAGTGGGCGACAAAATGGAAGGTGACTGATAATACATTTGTGAAAGGTAGAGGAGGGTAAGTGGTTACTGACAGTACATAAAGGGGATGAAGAACCACAAAATAGTAATAATAATACAGTAGAAAAGAATGAGATGGAGATAATACATATTATTTAATGTTCATGTTCCATAATGGCATAGGTTGGATGGTGTGACAGAATCCAATAAGTCTTAGGACTGCATCGATCTCCAATGTCTGCTTTGGCATAATTTCCATAGCTAGGTACCCTATTTTACACCACCCATTTTATAACATGTATTCACTGTATTTTTTTTTATTTTTGAGTGTGTGGCGGTGTTGGGGGGACCCATCACTAGTGAGCTCACAAGACTAAGATCTCCTTTGACTGAGTAGAGCAACAATAAAGAAGGGATAGCCTTTATACTAGGAGACGAAGGATTCAAGTATGAGAGAAAAGACCAGAACAGAGCAAGTTTCTTAATATACAGGAACAACATGGCTTTTCTGTTATTGAAGTGAGTATAAGAGTAACTGTAGTAGAGCTGAAAACATAAAAATCGTGGTGATTACTGTAAAGGAACTACATAGCTACTCATTTTATAGAATACAGGTGAGAATGACCAGGATGGAAATGGAAAAAGATAAAAACAGTCATGATGAGATGTCAAGGTAACCATTCAAAGTATAAAGCAAGCAACGAATGGGTACAGAACAGTGAGTGTGGGTGGATAGGAATTGCAAGGGAGTTTGAGAGAGAGATGATTAGAGATGGTGAATAAAAGAAGGTGCGAATATAATGAATGAAGAACAAGTGTTGATGGGTAGGTAGGGAAGCTATGGAAAAATAGGAGACAAAATTAAGGCTGGGTTGAGGGATGGATGTAGCAAGTGGTGGATAAGACACAGGAGTAACCAATGATGCATATAAGTTGGAGAGAAAGATAATGTGTGGTTGGATAGGTCGCAAGAGTGTGTGTAGGAGAGGGGCAGATGCAGTGCATAAGGAGAGTGAGAGGTTTATAGTAGTGAAGGAGGGATAGTGTGGAGACTCGGAAGGGTAATGAATCTAAAATGTAGATGGAGAGGATTGTATTAAGAATAAAGGATGAATATCAAGTGAAACAGCTCTAAATGGTGAAAACAAGGCTTCTTGTAAGAAGCCCAAACCTCTCATAGTGTGAGGGCAAGACAAAAGAGGAGAGTTATGACACAGCCCACCCATTCTCTATTATTGTTGCTCAATAAAGAGAAGGCCTAACTGGCCACTGCTAATGTGCTGGACACCAGGCCATATCAGATGTAATAATAATAATAATCCTTTCTACTAAAGGCACAAGGCCTGGAATTAGTAGGGAAGGGACTAGTTGATTACATCAACACCAGTGTTTCACTGGTACTTAATTTGCCGACCCTGAAAAGATGAAAAGCAAAGTTGACCTTGGTAGCATTTGAATGCAGAACATAGTGATGGGTGAAATACCACTGAGCATTTCATCCAGCATGCTAATGATTCTGCCACCTCCCCGGTTTGATGATGATAATAATAACAATAATAATAACTACCTGAGATACCCAGCGTTCCTTGGGATTCAAATGGCATAGTTTTACTTGTTTCGGTCATGTGACTGTGGCTATGCTGGAGCACTGCATTTAGTCAAAGAAATCGACCCCAATATTTATTTTTTGTAAGCCTAGTACTTATTCTATCGGTGTATTTTGCTAAGGTACATGGATGTAAACACAGCAATATCAGTTGTCGAGTGATGGTGGGGGTACAAACAGACACACACATTTATATATATATATATATATATATATATATATATTATATATATTCAAAATGTGACCACATGTGTACCGTTGGCGATTTTTTTCCTCCGTCTTCTCTTCTTTGGATCTTTCCTTTTCCTATGTTTCTGACGAAGAGCTCTGCTCGAAACGTTAAACCCTCCAGCTTTCCTTCCTTCCTGAGCGTCCAATAATACTATATTTGTTCCACATCCTCGCGTTGTTGTGTTTTCTCTTTGTGCTTTCATGTTTGAATTAACTATATATATATATATATATATATATATATATATATATATATATATATATATATTTATATATATAGTTAATTCAAACAAGAAAACAAAAACAAAAAAACAACAACACAAGGACGTGGAACAAATAAAGTATTATTGGATGCTTAGG
>NW_021834025.1:0-32500 GCF_006345805.1 Octopus sinensis | reverse complement strand
CGACGGAAGGCACGTAGTATCTTCCAACAAAGGGGTAGAGTAGAGGGGTGGAAAAGGAGGGAAAAGGGGGTGCAGTTGGAGGTGGGGTGAGAGGAAGGAGAAAGGGCAGTGGTGCGGTCGATGCGACGGGCGCGGGTGAGGGCATTCAAAACCAGTGTAGGTGGGTATCTTCGATGCCTGAACAGGCGGGCCAGGTATTGAGATTGGGTCTCGAAATCCTGGTCACGGCTGCACAAGTGTCGGAGGCGGAGGAACTGGGAGTGGGGGATGGCCCGTTTGGTGTGGAAAGGGTGGGAGGAGGAGAAGTTGAGATAGAGGTGGGAATCCGTGGGTTTGAATGAGGCGGAGGTGGTGAGAGAGTGGGAGGGGTGGTCGATGCTGAGAGAGATATCAAGGAAGTTGACAGAGATATTGGAGATGGTGAAAGTGAATTGTACAGAGGGGTGGAAGTTGGAGAGGAAAGAGATGAAATGGCAGAGTTGTTCGCGGGAAAGGGAGGTGGCGCCTATGCAGTCGTCTATGTAGCAACCGTATAGTTCTGGGGTCGGCCCGGAGAATTGGGAGAATACTTGGGCCTCAATGTAGCCAACAAAGAGATTGGCGAAATTGGGGCCCATTCTCGTTCCCATCGCGAACCCGGACAGCTGTGGGTACGTTTCCCCGTGAAACAGTTGAGGGTGAGGACGAGCTCTGCCAGGTGGAGAAGGGTGTGGGTGCTGGGGGTGGGGTCGGGACGACGGTCGAGGAAGTGTTGGAGGGCTAAGAGACCGTCATTGTGGGGAATTACTGTATACAAGGATTTTATGTCTAAGGTGAAGAGGAGGTGTGAGGGGCTGGAAGGGAAGGAAAAGGAATTGAAAAGACGGAGAGCGTGGTTGGTGTCATATATGTGAGATGGGAGGGCTGCGACTAAGGGGGACAGGATGCGGTCGAGGTATAGGGAAAGGTGTTCAGTGGGGCAATTACAGATGGAAACGATGGGGTGGCCACGGTTATTGGATTTATGAATTTTGGGAAGGAAATAGATGGTGGAGGTGCGGGGTGTGTGGACGATGAGGTTGGTGGCGGTGGGGAGGAAGCAGAAGAGGAGATGAGGTCGTGGATGGCGGAGGACACTCGCTGTTGGTAAGAAGAGGTGGGATCGGAGGGGAGGAGGCGATAGAAGAGGGGATTTTGAAGCTGGATGAGCGCTTCCTCCCTGTATAAATCTGTGCGCCACACCACCACTGCTCCGCCTTTGTCCGCCGGTTTGATGACAATGTCATTGCAGGGACGGAGGTGGCAAAGGGCAATCAATTCAGCCCGAGTGAGGTTGTCTCAGAGGGGTCTTTGTTTAAAGTTAAACTGGTGGACCAACGCATTGCAGTCATTCACGAACAAATCTAGGCTACTGAATTGGCCTGGGGGTGGCGTCCAGTTGGATGGGCGGCGCCCCAGCTCCAAAAGGCAATCCTGATTGTTGTGACGCTGCTGGGACGCGTGGAATAATGCGCAAAGTTTGAGGCGGCAGAGGAACTGGTTGATGTCAGTCCGAGTCTCGAATTCGTCACAGTGGCGCGTGAGAGGCGTGAAGCGGAGTCCCTTACTGAGGAGAGAGCGCTCGGCAGCGGAGAGGGGGAGATTGGGGGGGTATAGTGACAACAGTGCGAGGAAGCGGAGTGGTGGGATGAGTGGGCTCAGGAAGAGGGAGTGCAGAGGTGTGGGGAGGAGAGTTGGGGTGGTTGGGTGAAGATGGGGTAGGCATAGGAAGGTCAGGGTGGGGTGAGTGTGGGTCCAAGGAGGGGGAAGGGGGATGGGGTGGTGGGTGCGGGAATGGAGGGAGTCGGGGGAGCAGGAGGGGAAGATGTAGGGGATGGGGGGAAGGAGGTGAAGGGTTGAGGAGGTGGTGGAGTTTTTTGTTTTTTGTGTGTGTGAGGAAATTGTGAAGTTGGTGGTTGAGATTAAGAATGAAGCGGAGAATAGGTTGGGTGAAGAGTGGAGGGCAGAGGGAGGAGAGAGCGGGTGGAACGGATGGTTGCACGGATGAGGAGGCGGGAAGTGCGGGCGAGGGTGGTTCGATGAGGGAGGAGGAATAGGGGGTGGCATGGAACTTCAAGAGGAAGCCACGGGATGTACGTGATGGCTGAGGAAGGAGAGATGGCTAGAGTGGCGAGTTTTTTTTTTTTATACACACACATACATATTGAAAATGTTCATTATAGGTATAAAGATACCATAAACAATTATAAAAATGGAGAAATGTTAAAAAATCAAAATTAGATTTAATGAGCACATGCAAACATTTCAAAGGGCAATTCAATAAGAAAAAATTATAATGATAATAATAATTATAATTAAAGTTATGTATTGTCTTGTCAAACCTGGCTGTAGCTGGCCGAAAAATATTTTGGTTCATAAGACCAACACGCTGGCCAAGAGTACCCATTGTTATTTAAATGTAAATCTGAACCTAATTCTCATTGGTACATTCATGAAAACACGTGACTTCACTTTGTTAATAGCTGAGTTATTGTAGCTGACATTGTTTGACATAATATTTGAACTCGGTGAATTCTGGAAGATTTTTCCCCACATTTTTTCGGCATTAATTCTGTATATGTATATATACATATACATATATACACAAATATATTGTTTGTTCCTTCTTGAGCCTTGCCTGGCTCATAGGGCCGGTTTCCCAGTCCGTCACAGGTGAGCTGCAAGATACAGGAGGAAATAGTGAGAGAAAGTAGTGGCGAAATTATCAGCAGAAGTTCGCCATTATCTTCTGCCGGAGTTGTGTGGAGCTTAGGTGTTTTGCTCATAAACACACACATTGCCCGGCCTGAGATTCAAACCCACGATCCCTCAACAGCCAGTCCGCTCCTCTAACCACTAGGTCATGTGCCTCTACATATATATATATATAGCAATAAGAAAATGGAGGGGATCAATAAGTGGTTCATCAACTTTTAGACATTATATTATGTTAACTTATGTATTTATTTACTAAACTGATAATTACAATAATATACA
Source organism: Octopus sinensis (assembly GCF_006345805.1). Lineage (NCBI taxonomy): Eukaryota > Metazoa > Mollusca > Cephalopoda > Octopoda > Octopodidae > Octopus > Octopus sinensis. Next base: position 29,485 of record NW_021834025.1, on the reverse strand, counting down.
TACATGTATAACATATTATGCTTTACATATAAGATACAAGCAGTATAGCCCAGCTTTGCTCGAGATTAAGTTAGGATTATTAAGCTAATCAAGCTCTTTATTTCAAAGCAAACTAAGTAACACCAATGTCAAATTTCAGTGAAATCCGTTGAAATTGGTAAACTTTTGGATGAAATTTTGCAGACAATTTGATTGGAAAATCTCAAAAGGAATCGCTTTATCAATTTTTTCCACTCATCAATTGGTTTTTTCTCTTTTTCGTTTTTGAAGAACTTAACGCATTCAAAGATCCCATGAGTCCTAAGTAATGTTGGCATCAAGTTTGAACAAATACATCAAAAATGGTAGATGTTATGGTTGAAAAGAGTCAGATCTCTCCTTTCGAAAACATGGACAGTTTTGAAACATTGTTTACAAAATGATAGCTGATCATTTGCAAAGGAGTGTGTCTATAGTCAACACGTAGGTCTTTTGCTCCGGTAACATCTACTCTCTCCCATGTTCACGCATGACCAGCTATATATCGCAATGAGTAGAGCATTGGATTCAGTCAATATGGAAATTAGTTGTGGAGAAACGGAGAATATCATTTATATTGTGTGTGTGTATGTATATATATATATGGGCAACACACACACACACACACACACACATTGCATACATGTGTTTTGTACGCATACATGCTCGTGTGTGTGTGTGATTGAAGCCATTCACACATACATACATACATAACAACACCTGTCTGTTTTGGCCTGTTAATCGCTCAGTAAAAAGACGAAATTTTTAAAATCTGTTATGTCTCTCTCTCTCCCTCTCCCTCTTTACACCGTCACTAGAAGGGGAGTTAACTCATGTTTGTATAAACAATGGTGGATTTCTCTGCCGTGAAAATTGTTAAGTTATGGTCGAAAATTTATTTTTACCGCTATTCACTGGTGCCTCGGGGGAAAATAATTTGACGAAAATACAGCTAGTATCATGACGAATGTCCTCCTAAAATTGGAGCAACATGCATGTTAATTTGTGGACATGCATACATTACATTCATGTACACACACACACACACATCATACCTATTATATATATATATATATATATATATATATATATATATATATATATACAGATAAAATATATTAATATATAAGGATACCAGTAATTATTATAATATAACATACATGAATATAAATTGGGAAAATAACTTACAGCTGTTTCAGCCAAGAGGTAAAAATACCTCATTCTACCTTTATTACTCAAGTGGACTGAAGTAATAGGTAGATAGTATTTAGGTACTTGGGTATTTCTCTAGGCTCCATCAGAGATTATAAATTACATAATGTTAAGTTATAAATAAATATAAATATAAAATAAATAAAAATACACACACATTTGAATACTTACATATATAGATATACATACATATATAGATATACATAAATACTTATATATATACTGAAATGTACATACATATTTGCATTAATAAGCATGTACAATAATCAGTTATTACTAATACTATTAATATTAGATGCATTCTGTTATTCACAATAGATATAATATAGAATATAATTATTGGCTAAACTGGCAAAATAACCATTCCGAAATACAAGAATATAATATATAAACAGATATTTTTAAAGTAATAAGGATAGTAATTTTACAATCAATATATCATAAAGTTATTACAGTTATGTCAGAACGAATCTGCATACACATGAGGAACATATATATATATACATATGCACACATACATATACGCACAAATATATATATATACATATATATTTTTCCATTCAAACATACTTATATGTACATACGTATTATATATGTTTTGGAATGTAGGATAATTCACAGACTAATTTATATTTATATATATAGAGAGAAACGTATACTTTTTTCACTGTAGTTTCTTATTATTAGAGTAGTTTAAATCTTGCGGGAAGTGGGGAGGGGTCATTTTTATTCATTTACTTAATCTAATTGGTTAACAATTTTTTTTAATTACTTTGTCTCAGTTAGTTGGTTAATTGATAACTAACGAAATAAAACAAATTGTAAACAAAACAAATATATATATATACTAGCAGTATCGCCCGGCGTTGCTCATATTGTAAGGGAAATAACTATATAAGCATTTTTAGAGAGTTACTACCCTTATATACCCAAGCAAAAATCATTAAAAATGCGGAAAAATGATGGTAAATTTCTTTTTTAAATCGTAGACTCATCGTAGACGCGCGCTAATACCCGGAAGGGCTCGATATGAATGACGACTATAAGATACCCGCTTTTGGTTAAACTGCACTGCAAAATGTGGGAGTAGTTAAGAATCTAAATCGGAGGAGATAGAGTCTCTCACACACAACTTCAGTTTTATATATATATATATATATATATATATATATATATATACACACACACACACACATATATATATATATATATATATATATATACACACACACAGACAAACATACACAGACACACAAACATGAATTAATGGTTAAAGTGATCTAGTAAGGGGATATTATTTTAATATATTTTAATATAATACATATGAGAAGTAAGTTATTACAAGTTATTTAGAAGAAAAAAAACCCAATAACAATAATAATAATAGCTGTAGTAAAAATAATATTATATGTATAAGTCCAACTATGTGAGTTATTAATATATTTAGTAACTTAAATGGGTACTATATGGTTGAAATACATGTCGGAAATCAGTTGGATCAAACTCAAACCAGGGACAAAATATCAAAGTTACCGTATGTATCTTGTCAATATAAAAGTTGAAGAATCACCTATTGATCCCGTCCATTTTCTTATTGCTATATAAATTAATGGTAACATATCTCTTTACCTTCACCCATTTAGTACACTAGGTAATGTAATAGCAATGAAATAAAAACACTTGTGTATTAATAACTGGGTATTCTACCAGAAGCATATTCATCATCATCATCTTCATTTAACGTCCGTTTTCCATGCAAGCATGGGTTGGACGGTTCGACCAGGGTCTGGTAAGCCATGGAGGCTGCACCAGGCTCTAGTCTGATTTGGCAGTGTTTCTACAGCTTGATGCCCTTCCTAACACCAGCCACACTGTGAGTGTAGTGGGTGTTTTTTTACGTGCCACAGGCACAGGAGCCAGAGCAGGCTGGCAAACGGCCACGATCGCTTGGTGCTTTTACGAGTCACCGACACGGACGCCAGTCAGGCAACGCTAGTATCTGCCACGTTCGAATGGTGCTTTTTACGTGTCACCGGCACGGGTGTCTTAACTACAATTTCCATTTGAATTTTTATTTTGATGTTGACGTTAATGTACTTGACTCAACAGGTCTCCTCAAAAACAGCAGGTCATTCGAGAGATTATCCCTTAGTGGGTTGGATTCACAACCTCTAACTTTCTTGGAGTTATCCTCATCATCATCATCATTTAACGTCCACTTTCCATACAAGTATGGTTTGGATGGTTTGACTGAGGGCTGGCGAACCAGATGACTGCACTAGGCTCCAATCTTGATCTGGCTGAGTTTCTACAGCTGGATGCCCTTCCTAACGGCAACCACTCCGAGAGTGTAGTGGGTGCTTTTATGTGCCACCGGCATGGGGGCCAGTCAGGCAGTACTGGCAACGACCTCACTCAAATCTTTTTACACATGCCACCGGCACAGGTGCCAATAAGGCGATGCTGATAACGATCACGCTCGAATGGTGCCTTTTACATGCCACCGGCAAGGAAGCCAGTTAGCCGCTCTGGCAACGATCACTCTTGGATGGTGATTTTAGCACCCTACTAGCACGGGGCACAAGTGCCAGTAAGGCGACACAGGTAATGATCACACTAGAATGGTGCCTTTTATGTGCCACTGGCACGAAAGCCAATTAGCCACTCTGTCAATGATTACACTCGTATGGTGCCCTTTGCATCCCGCTAGCAAGGGTGCCAGTCCTCATGCAGAGTTTAGTGTCCAAAGAAAGAAAAGGTATGCATAAGTGGGCTGGTTATGCCCCTGGCATAGGCCACGAGGTTATGGTCTCATTTGGCTTGCCAGGTCTTCTCAAGCACAGCATATTTCCAAAGGTCTCAGTCACTAGTCATTTCCTTGGTGAGGCCAAAAGTTCGAAGGTCGTGCTTCACCACTTCATCCCAGGTTTCCTGGGTCTACCTCTTCCACAGGTTCCCTCAACCGCTAGGGTGGGGCACATTTTCACACAACTATCCACATCCATTCTCACCACATGACCATACCAGCGCAGTTGTCTCTCTTGCACACCACATCTGATGCTTCTTAGGTCCAACCTTTCTCTCAGGGCACTAACACTGTCGAGTATGCACACTGACATTACACATCCATCAGATCATACTGGCTTCATTCCTTGCAAGCTTCTGCATGTCCTCAGCAGTCACAGCCTATGTTTCACTGCCATGTAGCATGGCTTTTAGTACACATGCATCATACCGGCTATCTTTTACTCTGAGCAAGAGGCCCTTTGTCACCAGCAGAGGTAAGAGCTCTCTGAAGTTTGCCCAAGCTATTCTTATTCTAGCAGCTACACTTTCAGTGCACCCTACCCTGCTACTGACTTGGTCACCTAGGTAACGGAAGCTTTCAACTACTTCTAGTCTTTCTCCCTGGAATATGGCCGAAGTTGTTCTCTGTGCATTTTCAGTGTTTATTGCTCCTGAGCATCTGCCACATACAAAAGCTACCTTCCCAGTTAGCCTTCCTCTGATATTACTGCACCTCTTATGTGTCCATAGCTTACACTGGGTACATCTTATAGAGTTTCTACCTACGCCTCTACTACAGATCGAGCAGGGCCATCTACCTAAAGGGGTTTGTGGTTTGCCTGCCTTCCTACTTATTAGGACTTTGGTTTTAGCTAGGTTGACTCTAAGGCCCTTCAATTCTAATCCTTGTTTCCATACTTGAAACTTCTCTAGTTCTGATAGTGACTAAGCAATTAGAACAAGGTCATCAGCATAGAGGAGCTCCCAGGGGCATCCTGTCTTGAATTCCTCAATTATTGCCTGGAGGACTATGATAGATAGGAAGAGGTTGAGGACTGCACCTTGGTGGACCCCTATCTCTACTCTGAATTCTTCAGTGTACTCATTGCCAACACTCACCTTACTGACAGCGTCCCTGTACATGGCTTGCACAGCTCTCACTAACCATTCATCTATCCCTAGTTTCCTCATTGACCACCAGATAAGGTATCGGGGGACCCTGTCAAAGGCTTTCTCCATGTCAATGAAAGCCAGGTACAGGGACTTATCTTTGGCTAGGTACTTCTCCTACAGCTGTCTTACCAGAAATATAGCATCAGTGGTGCTTTGCCCTGGCACGAAACCAAACTGCATCTCATCCAAACTGACTCTCTCCCTAATTAGTTGGGCTATGACCCTCTCCGTGACCTTCATTAGCTGATCCAACAGCTTGATACCTCTGTAATTATTTGTATCTAAAGCGTCACCTTTACCATTGTAGCAGTTGACTATTATGCTGCTACACCAGTCATTGGGTATGACTCCTTCGTGTATCACCTGGTTAAATATATGGGTGACTAGGCTATAGCCGAAACTGCCAGATATTTTGAGCATCTAAGCAGTAATTCCTGATGTGCCGGGGGCTTTCCCTGTCTTCATACTTTTAATTGCTTTATCTACCAAGGTACTGTCAACTCGGATAGCTGGTCCCACACTTGGGTCGACATTCAGCAGACTCTCTTTCTCCCATTCATTTTTTTTATTCAGCAACCTTTCATAGTGGCATCTCCAAACCTCTCTCTTCGCAGCCCCATTTAGCGCAAGAGAACTATCATCCATGCGAACACATTTCTCTCCTACAACATCTCGATTCTCTCTCACACAGTGTCTTGCAACACGAAATACCTCAAGTCTTTGATCTACAACATTGTTCCACCACCACGTTATTTTGGGTCATGAGGGAAGTTTGCACCATCCACAGATCTGGTCAGTGGAGTTATGTATGTATGTATGTATGTATATATATATATATATATAATGCCCCCCCCCCCCCCGGTAGAGGTAGGTTGGATTGTAGCCACACTTCTATACAAGAGGGAGGACAAGATACAATTGATCGAAATTACAAGAGACGGGCTAACAATTCCAGTCTGTTATACATTTTGAGTATTGTTATCACTAGCGATATCAAGGTATAACTTTGTATTTGTATTTTATGTGCAGATGTATATATATAGATGTACATGTAATATGTACACATATATATACACATATATACATGCACTAGCACTATGACCTGGCAACGACGGGTCTTTAATGCTAGTATATATATATATATATATATATATATATATATATATATATCTATGGTGGCTGCCCCCTCGTTATTGAGTATGGCCAGTGTGCGAAGCATAATCAATGTTGTTTTCGTGCAATGCCTGTGCAAGAAGATTTTTTTCAAAGTGAGGAAAGGCTGTGCACTGAGTCAATCCCACTCACTAAGCAACAGCAGCCATAATCTGAAAAGAAGAACAAGTCAACATCATCGGTAACCACTGAGCCGCAGGTTTTATGTCGGAGTTATTCCAGTTATTCAAGTTACCTTCTCCTAGAAGGATGCCCTAACAAAGGCTAGGAGTCCTTCACTCCCAATGGTTTAACCACACGATCGGGTATTCAGTCCAATTATTTCTATGTCCCCGTGCATGATACAGCCTTAAGACATTTATTGGATGGCCGTTGACTCTCAAGAGTTCCTCCGCCCTTTGATGGGTTTTGTTTTTCATCCCACAGGTTGTCCAATAAACACCCTCCTCACCAAGCAAGCTTGGTGGGGTTGCTGGTTTAGTCGCCGACAACCCGACCATGCAACAGGTTGTACTGGGTTACATGTTACCAGTAGCACTCGAAAGTGACCTGACATACAGTTGCGGCCAAAATGTTCAGAACGGCATTGTTTTTGTCAGAAAAGTAGGTATAAGTTTTTATTAAAGTTGTTTTATATTCTATAATTTTCACAGACAATAAATACAATATTAATTGGTATTGTCTGAGATTTTGGTGTAATTTGAGTGGATAATACAAAAGTTATGGATGATATAGTGATTTACTGCAAAACCCATGGTGACGTTGATGATCGCCTGGGGCTAAATGCATCAGTAACACCCCCACCGCCCTGCCCTGTCCCTAGCCACATTCAGATGGCTAACGTCCCTTATGTTATATATATATATATATACATATAAATATATAAAATATATAGTCTATTTAGAGCTTGTTAATGTTAACAATAATTCACATTAATATAGATAGGAAGATGTAGTGCTCATTATGAGCTATATTCAAAATAATACTTTTTTATGGATGCAACGCAGGCGAAGTCTAAAAGAACATAATTAAAATGCACATTCCAAACTTATATAAATTCATATATTCTCAATGAATTGGAAATAAAATTCCAGAATACATAAATATATATAAATAAACAAATGTCAATGCAATAAATAAAACACGATTGAATTTTTAAAAAAACAACTGAATTTAAGAAGAATTTCTTTTGTAAGTACATTTAAAATTATAAAACTTTAGTATGTTGGAATTAAAAATTTTTCTTGAGAAGATTAAGGAGTAAAAAGACATTAAAAACAACGAAAGAAAAAATATAAAAAACACATCTGCAGGCTGTTTCAGAGATATGTCAAGAAATATGACATTTTATATTATTAATCATGGCACTCCCTTCATCAGTATGTTACACAAAGTTCATAAACACATCTACATACCAGGTGACTTTTAATTACCCACAAGGGGCCAATGAAGAGGGGACAACACAATCTGATTTTTGGGTCAGATAGGCGAATGATTATACACAAAAATATGACGTTAAAAATTTTACAAAAAATATGAAATTGTAATTAAATTGAATGGTAGGACAGACCGGAAGACATTACGGATGAAGTGGGAAGGCAGATTAAATTTGGACCCCACAAGCCCTGCTTTGCCACTGATACCCGAGGCACATCCTGTGTTGCATTCATGAGATTACATTCGTGTTACATTCTTCCATCGATCTTCGAACATTTTCACAGTCAGGCATTTTCTCCCGAGCCCTATTTTTCTTTTATGGTGAAAGGTGAAGTAATTCACCAATTCAAGGCCAGTGTGGAAGGTACCTGACTTTAACACTTTCAGTCTTGTCATTTAAATCACCTCTCTCGCAATTACTACTACAATGAGAAAACAATTCTTACTGTCTTTCGATAAGAAATCGGGCAGGTCAATTTTTACAATAGACTCAGTCAATAGTCATACTCTTCCTGTGCTTGACAACAGTTGTTCAGCATAAACCCACACATCTGGCGGGACAGTTTCCCTATCCTGCTCACACCTTGGACAGGTTGAAGGGCCATGACCATCATGCCTTATGAGTTTGTCCCAAACAGGTAAAGCTCCTCGGTAACACTGCCATACAAGAGACTTCTGAAAGTTGTCCAAGGTCTTCAGCTTGGATGTACATTGGAACAGACTAGCTAGCTGATTATCGCCGAGACCTAAGGATTCCCTTAAGGTATCATCACATTCCACCTCTACAAGCCCTCTATGAAAGAATGTGGTCAAACCTCCACCACAGACATTGCCTGAGTGACAGAATAGCAGGAGAGCCTTGCGACACTCTGTAAACCTTGTACCCAACTTCAATCTTCGATAGAACCAAGTTTCCTGTTCACAGAAACTAGTGAACTTGAGAAACATTCGTTTCCCCAGCAGAGACCACACTCGTTCACCATCCAGGTAGAGTCACAGATGCCTCAACCTCAGCGCACCTCTGCGCATCAACAGCCAAGGCATTCCTAGCTCACTCTTTAATGGTTGTTGGCAGCAAATAGAGCATCTCACAAGCGGTTTCAAGCTCTTCCACAAGAAGTGGAAGAGCTGACTCTCCAGCTTGATCAATCACGAATCAAGACAAGGAACGACAGTTAGGTGGTAGGTGATGACCGATGCCATGAACACATTGGCCACTTCCATCCTCCCTTTCAGAGATAGCCACCGCCAAGACCAGGTCTTGACTATGTGGGGCACTCTGCTCAATACCTCGGCCCAGTTCTCTATTTGGAGGTCTGGTCCAAACTAAACCCCTAGCAACTTAATCAGAACCTCCATCCAACATCCCATGATGCTGTCAGGAGTATTTTTCCATACTTTTCCTGAAGGTGTCATTCCTTGGGCATTTATAGAAAGGAAAGATCTTAAATTTTTCTTCTCCACATGTATCTAAGTATTTACCCAGTGGAACCTTTCACAGTTCCTCCTGTTGGACATGTTGTCGGTGAATTCTGGCTCGTTGGCATAAAGAATTTCCAGTTTTGCCTACATAATTCTCCTTGCATGTGGGGCAGGTTATGCAGCATATTACTCATAAATTTTATTTGTTTGTTTCCTTCTATATATTTGTAGATGGGGTTACTGCAGATCCCACATCTACCTTCTTCGCACTCTTTTACAAAGAATTTGGTTTTAGTCTCTGATGGGAATTTCACTCTTGTTAGTTGTTTCTTCAGGTTTTTGTATTGTTGTTTACTGTTTTTATGCAATATTTGTTTAGTATGTTTTCCATTTTGGGGCTTTGTAGGACTATTTGTAGGTTTGAATGTATGATCTGAAACATGTTGGTAACTCCAGGGTTGTGTGTGTTTATGAAAGGGATGATGTTTTCTTTGTTTTTCGTTTTGGGGTTTCTGAATTGTGTGATGTCCAGTTTCATTGCTCTTGAGATTCCGTTTTTTATTAATTTGAGTAGGTATTTTTGTTCTAGTAGGAAGTTTTTAACTTCATTTAGTCTTATTTGGTGTGTTTGTGAGTCGGTTACTATGCTGCATATGCATCTTGCCATACTATATGCAATGTTTCTTTTTATGTGGGATGGGTGGCAGGAGTAGAAATTTAAATATTGGTGTGTTGGTTTTTTTCTAGTAGATGTCTGTTGTGATGATGGAGTTGTGTATTTGATGTTGATGTCTAGGAAGGGAAGTTCATTGTGGCTGGTATCTATCGTGAAGTTGATAGATGGGTGCAGTGTGTTGAGGTTGTTGTGGAATGTTCGTAGATCTGATCTATTCCAAAAGATGAAACAGTCATCGAGGTAGCGTTTCCACTTTTTCACATATTCAGAGTAAATGCAGACATGAATTGCAAGATGCAGGGCGTAGTAATATGCAAGGAGAGTTATATAGGCAAAACTGGAAATTCTTTAAACCAACGAGCCAGAATTCACCGACAACATGTTCGACAGGAGGAACTGTGAAAGATACATGTGGAGAAGGAAAATTTAAGATCTTTCCCTTCTATAAATGCCCAAGGAATGACATTTTTTCTTTCTCTCTTCTTTCATCCTTTCCTTCTCTTTTCCATTTCACACTTCTTTCAGATACAAAGGCACACACACACACACGCACTCTCTCTCCCTTTCTCCCCATTCCTCGCCCTCTTTTACTATCTTATATCGCTCTCTCCACCCTACACACTCAATAATACTATAAAAAGAGACAAATCTGAAAAAATTCAATCTAGAGTGGACGCAAGCACTAATATGATTTATAAAAACATGTGACATATTAATAAATATCTGTAACTATAAAACCATCCAGATTTCTGAGTACCTTATTTCTTCTAATATATATTTATGTGTGTGTGTGTGTATATATACATATATATATATATATATATGTGTGTGTGTGTGTGTGTGTGTGTGTGTGTGTGTGTGTGTGTGTACTTTATTTAAAAGCAGCAGAAATTCAACAAAACCTGTTACTCGGAGTTTCACGTTCCCGTTCGTCAGACAGTTTTTGTTATGTGTTTACTCCGGTATATATATATATATCTGTATATATAAAAGGCAGGATGTGTGTGTGTGTACAGGAATGCAATTTATGCACATCCACAAATTAGCAGGCATGTCGCTCAAATTTTAGGAGGACATTCGTCACGACCCTAGCTGTATTTTCGTCAAATTATTTTGCACCGAGGCATCAGCAAATAGCAGAAAAAATAATTTTGAACAATAACATCTAACAATTTTCAAGTCAGAAAAATACACCATCATTTGCAAACATGAGTTAAGTCCCCCTTCTAGTGATGGTACAAAGAGAGAGAGAGAGAGAGAGAGAAAGGGAGAGATAACAGATTTTTAAAATTTCGTGTTTTAAGTGAGTGACTGACAGACAAAAACAGACAGGGGTTGTTATGTATGTATGTGTGAATGGCTTCAGTCACACACATACGAACATGTATGCAGCATGTGTTGCCCGTATGTGTATGTATATATATATATATACAATATAAACGATATTCTCTGTTTCTTCACAACTAAGCTCCAAATTAGCTGAATCCGTTGCTCTACTCATAGCGACATATCGCTGGTCGTGCATGAACAAGGGAGAGAGCAGAAGTTACCAGGTCAAAAATCCTAAGTGTTGACTATAGACACACTCCTTTGCAAACAATCAGCTGTTATTTTGTAACAATGTTTCGAAACTGTTCATGTTTTCGAAAGGGGAGATCTGACTATCACATCTCTGCGGGAGAAGGTAGGCCTCTCTATTCTTCTTACGCAACTTACGCCCAGGTGCCAAATTTCCCTCAATTGATGGTATTACTTGGGTGCGGATTGGTGGTGGGACAGGGTCAAGGGCAAGGGCATAAAAAAAACATGTATGCAATAGGTGTATGTACATATATGTTTGTGTGTGTGATATATATATATGTATATATATATATATATATATATATATATATATATATATATATATATATATATATATATATATATATATATATATACTTAGTTGTGATCTGAACATAACTGTTTCTGACACAGAGGATCGGGGGGTCCTTTTGGGCATTCTATTTTCCTTGCTGGAAGTGTTCCAAACCCATGGGCAAAGTGGGGTTACATGATGGGTGTGGTGTTTTCAAAAGGGCTGGCATATGCAACCTGATCACCTCTGCCGATCAAACTCTCAACCCATCACAACACTCATTCTGCAGAACTGGATTGGGTATGAAAACCAACTTTAAAGTATAAATATAGATGTTTTTGAAACAGCAATGTTGTGTTCGGTTAAGTCCTATTTGGGGTGAAAAATCAATAAACTGATTCCTTATGGGGTTTTCCATTTAATCAGGATAATAAAAAAAAATCAATAAACCGATTCATTATAGAATTTCCCACTAAAATTGGTTAAATTTTCAACCATAACTTTTAGCAATTTTGATGTATTTTGTTCAAACTTGATGCCAGCATTACTTAGGACTCATAAGATCTTTGAATGCTTTAAGTTCTCCAAAAACGTTAAAAAAAAAGACAATTGATAAACCGATTCCTTATGGGATTTCCCAATCAAATTGTCTGCAACTCATTTTCAGTCAAAAGTTTACCAATTTCAACGGATTTCGCTCAAATTTGACAACAATGTTACTTAGTTTGGTTTGAAATAAAGAGCTTAATTAGCTTAATAATTCTAAGTGAATCCTGAGCAAAACTGGGCTATACTACTAGTATATATATATATATATATATATATATATATATATATATATAAATGGATGTGTGTATTTTTCCCTTGTTTACAACTAACATGGAAAAAATAGACAAACAGTTACCAGGGTAGCAAATAACCACACATTGTTTTACACCATTTTATTCCTTTGGAATAATATCAATGTTGAGAAGACCTGGCAAGCCAAATGAGACCATAACCTGTGGCCTATGCCAGGAGCGTAACCAGCCCGCTTATGCGTACCTTTTCCTTCTTTGGTCACTAAACTCTGCTTGCGAAGACCTGTTGAGGCAAGTGAAATCAAAACCAAAATCAATTCAATGACTGGCATCCGTACTAGCGGGGTGCAAAGAGCACCATACAAGTGTGATCGTTGACAGAGCGACTAACTGGCTTCCATGCCAGTGGCACATAAAAAGGCACCATTCAAGTATGATCGTTACCAGCGTCGTCTTACTGGCACTTGTGCATATGCTAGTAGGGTGCTAATTCGAGCATGATCGTTGCCAGAGCAACCAACTGGCTTCCGTACCCGTGGCATGTAAAAAGGCACCATTCGAGCGTGATCATTACCAATGTCGCTTCACTGGTACCTGTGCCGGTGGCACGTGTAAAATGATTCAAGCGAGGTCGTTGCCAGTACCGCCTGATTGGCGCCCGATCCGGTGGCACGTAAAAAGCACCCACTACATTCTTGGAGTGGTTGGCGTTAGGAAGGGCATCCAGCTGTAGAAACTCTGCCAGATCAAGATTGGAGCCTGGTGCAGCCATCTGGTTCGCCAGCCCTCAATCAAAATCGTCCAACACATGATAGCATGGAAAGCGGACATTAAACGATGATGATATTGTCTTTGAAACATGTCAGAAGTAAAAGAATTTCAATAACACCTGCATTTAACTCCATTTATTTATTGTTATATCTATATCTATATATATGTATATATATATATATACATACATGCAGGGTGCTGCTGCCACATAAAAATCACTTGTGCTGGTGCCATGAAAGAGCATTCAGTACACTCCATAGAATGGTTGGTGTTAAGAAGAGCATTCAGCTGCAGAAACCAATTCAAAACAAACTATGGAACTTGGCATGGCCCCTGGCCTTGCCAGTTCCTGTCAAACCATCTAAACCATGCCAGCATTGAAAATGGATATTAAATGCTGATGTATGTATATCACCATCACCTCAACAATCATTTTTCCATGTTTACATGGGTGAGCCAGAACATATATTTTATTTATATATAATTGTATTTAAATGGTGCAGAATGGTTTTAAACAAATACTACCTTCTCTTGTAAAAGTTTACATGACTGCCGATTGCCATTATTATCTGGTTTTGATTCTTCCACCTGCGTCCAAGGAAACACACCACTAAAAACATCAGGATTCTCTAAAGTAAAATTTGGCAACATGAAAATCTGGAAAACAAAAAAAGAAAAACAGTTTGAATCATTTTATTTTCAAAGTATCATTCGTTTATTTAACATTTATTTATTCTTGATTGCATAAGTTAAATAGAGATTCATTTGAGGCAATATTTTACAATAAAATGCTCTGCTGTTGCCAACTCTTTCAAATAGAAACTGCTTTTTTTTTCATTTTATTGTCCTTAAAAAACGTGGAGTAACTATATATATATATATATATAGGTTATAAAATGAGATAGGGGTTGAAAATTCAACCCACCATGGGATAACATATATCCAATATACTGCTAGATAGGTACCCAACAAGACTAATACATAGATGTTAAAAATTGCCAAACAATCAGTTCATCTATTGTATTATATGGGCAAAGGTAATAATATTACCGTAAATTAATACTACAAAATTAGAAAATGGAGAAACATACTTAAATCAATAAAACATCAACTATCAGATGATACCCAATCAATACTTTATTACACCATTACATATCAGTAAAGGCATTATACAAAATATACAGTAAATGTAAATAGACAAGGAAATATAAGTATAATATATAAAATATAATATGTAATTAAATCATATCTGACAGCTGTTTCGGCAGCAAGGGCAGTCATACCTCATTTAACCTATAAGCCATAAAGGCAGGTATAAATGAGGCATTAACAAGGATGCCCCACGGCCTCTTCAGAGAATCTAATTTGTTATAATTGTGAAAAAATTATTTTTCCATATACATATAAATATAAAAATGTAAAATATAAAAACTTATGCATAACTTCATAATGCTACACATATATAATATAATACTCATTGGTACAATAATGCAAGGTAAACAAAACAAAATAAAACAAAATATATATCAGTGTATATATTAATATTAATAAGCACAGTTATTATACATATTTGGCTAATAGTTTTAAAAAACTAACACATAGGGAGATGAAAAATAATAATTAAAACCATGGTTCAGTTCATAAAATTATAAAGCTATAAAAGTCAATAAAAATTACTATTAATATTAATAATAATAATAATAATAATAATAGATACAGTTATGTTTGCACCAAGTCCATCCTTTCAAGATCGAAATAACTATGAGTTTAGAAATTCTGACCACTAGGTAATGATTATTTTAGATTAATTCGGTTGGCTAGTAGTTTGATTCAAATTTCAAACTACTAGCCAACCGAATTATATTTTACATTTTTATATTTTACATTTTTATATTTATATGTATATGGAAAAATAATTTTTTCACAATTATAACAAATTAAATTCTCTGAAGAGGCCGTGGGGCATCCTTGTTAATGCCTCATTTATACCTGCCTTTATGGCTTATAGGTTAAATGAGGTATGACTGCCCTTGCTGCCGAAACAGCTGTCAGATATGATTTAATTACATATTATATTTTATATATTATACTTATATTTCCTTGTCTATTTACATTTACTGTATATTTTGTATAATGCCTTTACTGATATGTAATGGTGTAATAAAATATTGATTGGGTATCATCTGATAGTTGATGTTTTATTGATTTAAGTATGTTTCTCCATTTTCTAATTTTGTAGTATATATATATATATATATTTAGTGTGTGTGTATATGTATGTATATAAACAGATACATACATATGTGCAGGCATAGTTGTGTGGTGAGAACTTTACTGCCCAACCACATGGTTTCAGGTTCAGTATCACTGCATGACACTTGGGCAAAAGTCTTCTACTATAGTCTTAGGCCAACCAAAGCATTGTGAGTAGATTTTGGTAGACAGAAATTGAGAGAAGCCTGTCATGTGTGTATGTCCCGCCCCCTTGTGCCCATGTTTGTTCCCCCATCACCAGTTTGTTCCCTCATGACAACCAGTGTTGGTGTGTCTATGCCCCGTAACTTAGCAGTTCAGCAAAATAGACTGATAGAATAAGTACCAGGCTTTAAAAAAAAAGTATGTCCTGGGGTTGATTTCAACTAAAAACACTTCAAGGTGGTGCTTCAGCATGGTTGCAGTCAAATGACTGAAACAAGTAATAAAATAAATATATATAAATATGTTTATATTTTTAACCTTTAAAGGTATTTTAATATACTGCCACTTTTGATGAAATTTTTTCTGAAAAAAATTTTATCCTATATTAGTAGTATATATATATATACTAGCAGTATAACTCGGCCTTGCCCGGGATTAAGTTACGATTATTAAGCTAATCAAGTTCTTTATTTCAAACCAAACTAAGTAATATAGACGTCAAATTTGGGTGAAATCCGTTGAAATTAGTTATGTTATTTATATATATAAAGGCAAAGTCGTCCTTGGTGGAATTTGAACTCAGAATGTAAAGACAGAAGAAATACCGCGAAGCATTTCGCCCGGCGCGCTAACGTTTCTGCCAGCTCACCGCCTTAATTGTCCTGTTCTTCAGATATATATATATAAATATATCTGGGCAACAGATACGAACACACATACACACACGTACGTACACCTATTCCATGTTTTTTGCACGCATACATGTTCATAAACAGAAATGAATGGAAAAAAATGTTGTTAAATTTGTAGATTAACACTTGCACGATTTTCACTAAGAAAAAAATCCTTTTTTTTTGCATGGAATCAACTCTTTTTGTGGTCCATGAAATGGAGTGAGGTATGGTGGAAGCCTCTCAAATTGTACCCATTTATATTGTGTAATTCACTGACAAATTATTACTCACCTCTTTGTTTTTTTGTTGTTAAATAAATGGATTGTCAACAAAACACTTTTTTACTCAGCATAAAATAAAAACAAAACTCTTTCGCACCCAAAGTAATGTGTGTGAGAGAGAGAGGGGGGAGAAAGATGAACAATTTAAAATAAATAAATGATTTAAAATAAATATATTGTAATTCGTTTTTGAATTTGGTTTGCAAGATTCTTAATATGAGTTCATGTGTTGAAGCATATTCTGGTGTCTGGGGAGAGTCATTTTCTTTTTCTGCCTTATTATTTAACACACTCACCAGTAAAATTTCCAGTTATTTCTTATTTTTATTTTCCTAAAATTTTCATTGTGTCTTGCAACCTTTTCAATAGTTTTGACTCTGTCCGTTATTTACACTGCGTTCTCTTTTGTTTGTGCGCATGTGTGTGGGTCAGTGTGTGTGTGTGCCTATACATGCATGCATGTACGTATGTATGTATGTGTGTGTGTGTTTGCATGTGTGTGTATGTATATATGTGTTTGTATGCATATGTATATATGTATGTGTGTGCATCTGTATGTACGTATTCTGCATATTTATGTGCTTGCCTGTCCGTGTTTGTGTATTTTCTATGTATATGTGTGAGCATGTATATGCACCTCTGTCTGATTGTGTGTGCATATCTGTGTGTGTGTGTTATGTAACTATGTACCATGTTTGTATGTATGGATGTGCATCTTTATATGTGTGGATCCGTGTCTCCATATGTGTCTGTTCATATAGTCTATATACCTATCCGTCTGTATATTGATCTGTTTATTTACATATCTAACATACAAACACATGCGAACACACACACATACGTAAATGTGTGCATGTATAGGCACAGCCACACACATGCGCACAAACAAACAAAAGGAAACGCAGTATATTGTAATTGTTATGTGAGAAAGTATATATACTATGATTATAAAATATAGAGTCTTTCAAAAACAAAAAACACATTTTACATTTTATTTGTTATGAACGCCATCAATTACTCTCTTTCTCTCTCCCTCTCTCACTTTGTCTTTCTCGTGAAACTCTCTGCCTCCTTCTTCCACTTTTCTTTATCTTATTTTTTTTTTTTTGCTTGACGCTGTCAAAAAATAATGGCCTATATTTTTTGTGGCTAAAAGCTATGTCTGAAATAGATATTTACACTATCCACGGGTACCTGGTGGGAGTGGGGGGAATAAGTTGACAAAACCCAGATAGGATGTTAACAAATGTCCTCCTAAAATTTGAGCGACATGCATGCTAATTTGTGGACGTGCATAAATTACAATCACAATCACGCACACACATCCTCCTTTTATAGACATGATATATATATATATTACGGAGATGTACTCGCATAGCAAGTGATTTGATCTGAGATCGTGTGCTGAAACGAAAACAATTGCAGCGTGGAAGGTGTTTATAAGCCATTTAAGAAACACACAAAAGCCGTTCGATTCACTTCAACATTTAAGTTTAATTTGTCAAAATATTTTCGTCGCTAAAATCCGCGACCTGTTCACTGACAAAAATCCGCGCTGCATCAGAGAAAGTAACAGTTAGTTCATCATATATATGTACGTATGTATGTGTGTATGTATGCATACACGTATGTATGCATGTATGTATGTACGTACATACGCCTGTGTATGCATGTATGTATGTATGTATATATGTATGTGTGTGTATATGCACGCACATACACACTATAAACATAAAGCTATAAACCTGTAGTGATGGATAGATGTAGTGACCACTCATCACAATAATATCAAATTTCAACCTCCCCACCCCCCGCCGAAACTAGGAAGTGATTTACGACCCTCACTCCCAAAACAAAACCCTAAAACCTATTATCAGACATTTATCTCTATATCACAGAACTTTTGTTTTACTATTGTGCGTACGTATGTATGTATATGCGCACCTATGCATGTGCCCATGTATGTGTGTGCGTACATGTACGTGCGTATGTATGTGTGTATGCCCATACGTAGGTATGTATGTATGTTTGTACTCATGTGCTACGTATGTATGTGAGTGTCTAGGAAAATGGGCAGACGCGTCTGTGAGAGTATGTGTATGTGTATGTGAACGTATGTCCGTGTACTGGCATGTGTCCGTCCAAGTTGTGTACATGACTGTTACTTTGTTGAAGGTTGTATACATACTCACATATGTTTGTATAGACGCACACACATATATATGTGTGTGGGTGTGTGTTTGTTCCTCTCACCACCGTCTAACTGTGAATGAATACAACGCCTAAGTGCAACTGTGCACATATAACCATATCCATATACGCAAGTACACACAATCATATAGGCACACTCATAAATATACATATAATCTTAAAATACTCGTATATTCTAATCCATTTCTACATACATATGTCCTATTACACACATACACACACACGCATACACACACGCATAAGCATACATACGCACACTTACACATACATACATACAAAAACCGACACAGTATTTTATATATATATATATGCATAAACGCATACACATACAATACATACATACAACCACACATGCTCACACGTGTATGCATGTGCATTTTAATTTTTTTTAATATTTATAGCATCACACACGCACATACGCATCAAACAACGTATGGTTATATATAACTGCACATACGCATTGCAACATTAAGAATCCATACAACTCAAACGTTATAGCTAAAAATAAAGGTGGAAACAGCATGAGATTATGTTTAAAGACTGTTTTATATTTGTTTACATTGAGTGACTTTTTATAAAACTACCAATTTCAATATGTATGTCCATCTTAACAAAATATTAAGAACCGAAATAAGAATAAGAAAACATTGGAAATTAAAACCAGTTTGTTTTCATATTTTTTGCATAGTTAAGAAAATGAGTGAAATTTCATCTTAGAACCGCTTCTTATATATGTTGTCTATGTAGGAGTCAGGAAAACGGTTCAAGGGATCAAATTCCAGAAATTATATTGAATTGAAAAGAATTCTTCTGAATGGAACAGCAAGTTTCTATTCAGGATATGGTCAGCTCTTAGCTACACTATTAACCACATGAGAGCACGTTTCTAATGACTGACAAGGGAGAGCACATAGCTAAGTGTTATTTTGACTCTTATTTCTAGCAATGCTGGTGCTAACTATCACGCTCAGTCACTTTAGTGACAACTACACTTGTTGTTTTTCAGTTGTAAATTGCCAATAGCCACCTTAATTTATAATTCTCACTTCACCATTTTCAGAATCAGTGTTTCCTATGATGTCTTCTATAAGACTGACAAGGTGAGTTAAATTTGTAGCCTTCGGTGAAGGAGTAATGTGTCACTGATGAAAATTAGTCAAATCTGAAATCATTGATGATATGACTCCATCTCAATTGTCATAGGGTACTTGTCTCCCTTATCAGTCATTAGAAAAGTGCTATACACTTAGTCCATAATAAGATATGCACAATTGTACAATGTCCTTTCCAGGAGATGCAGATTGTGCTCTGAGGAATTGCTGTCCATTTTGTGGACCAATGAGAAGCACATTAATAGGATTTCTGTCAAGATGCTTGCATGATACTAAATGCACAGTGGGCATGAATTAGAGTAATCATCGACTAAATGAATAACTACACTTTACCTCTACCCTAAAGTCCAACCCCTCCTCAAAGTGGTAGGGTGGTGTAAACAGGCAGTGCCAGAGCTATGCCGTCAGGAACTTTGGTTCCTGGTAGGGCCACCCAAGGTGAATTGGTCTGGCACCGAGTGGTATTAGGGCCGCAGCCTGGTGAAAATTCCAAGAGGCATCTGATCGGCAACTGGCGGCTTCGAGGTAGTTCTGTCCCTGCGTCTATGGAGACTCCGCAGCAAATAGGGTGTCCCATCACTTGGAATATGCATGCGGGATGTTGGGGACCACTTATGAATTCAATATTCCCACAAAACTTCTATGCTGTCAGGACCAAAGAAGAAGCCAGCTCAACCTGCCCTGGGTGAACACCGTCACAAGTACAAGTAAGTAAGTACACTTTACCTAAATGTATGGATGAATAACTGCAACCTACCCATTCTTTAAACACAATGTCACACTAGTTGCCAACACCACTGTGTTACTCCTTGGTTATGGTATACTGCTTAAAGTGAGAAAAATACCAACTAGAGTCTCTCAATAAGTATTGCTCACCATGGGATGAAAATGCAAAAAACCTAACCTTATCTACACTGGTGATCCTTACACTGCCATATATGTGTGTGAGGGTACGGTTGCTCACACACACACACACACTCATGTACACACACACTCACGTACACACACATAACATCCCCACCAACACAAAAAAACACACAAGCATACACACGCGCCCAGATGCACAAATACACACGTGCGCGAACAAACATATACACACACAACATCCTAACAAATATTAATCATACACATATATACACACCATCCTACCAAATATAAAACATACAGACACTTTTACACACACCATAATAAACCCAGGGACCAATCAAAAACGGCCCACACACAGAAACACATGCATATACACACACACATAGAGATGTACACAGAGATACACACACCATTCTGACCTCTAAGACCAATCCCCAAAACCACTGAACCATGACTGACTAACCCAGAAACAAAAAAATCCTTTCAATTCCAAATTGCTCTTCCTTCCCCCATCCCAACCAACATCCCACACTGTCCCTTAAAATAGCAAACAACCCTTAGCTTCACACAAAATAAAAATGCTAAAACAGGTCAGTTCATCTCAAATTCTTTGTAAACTCCTAAATATATCTCCTTCTGTGTGTGTGTGTATATATATATATATATATATATAATATATATATATATATATATATACTACCAATATGATTATAATTGAACTCCTAATACTTTTTCTGTGTATGTATATAGATACTTCCAAACAAACATGATTTTTATTGAACTCCTAATACTTTTTGCTTAATATATTCTCAGATATTGCATTGTAAACTGTTTTTAACATTTTCTTATTATCATCATCAAAGAATGTATATATGTATTTTAATACTTTCGTGACAACCAGTACTTAACACAACAAAGCTTATACAAAGCTTTACATTTTACTTTTGACAATCTTTTTCTAAAAAAGTGAAACCAGTCAAGTGAATAAACATCTTTAAAATTGCATTTTCAAACCTTCTTTCTTATATATTTCCACTTGTGCAGTACCTTACGTCACTTTGTTGTGTGTGGGTGTGTTTGTGTTTGCGTGTGTGTGTGTGTGTGTATATGTTTGTGTGTCTGTGTTTGCCCCGCCAACATCGCTTGACAACCAATGCTGTTATGTTTACGTCCCCGTAACTTAGCAGTTCGGCAAAAGAGACTGATAGAATAAGTACTAGGCTTACAAAGAATAAGTCCTGGGTTAATGTGCTCAACTAAAGGTGGTGCTCCAGCATGGCCACAGTCAAATGACTGAAACAAGTAAAAGAGTATACTATACCATCTATACGATACATATATACATCAAAATACACAGAAGGATGCACACAGGCTACATACGTATACAGACATATATAAGACATAAATATACGCACAAATACACATATACACATGTACATATGTGTATGCAACCATGCTTGCATGTGAAAATCACTTGGTGTATACATATAGAAGTTATAACAGACAAGCTAGATGAGAAGTCAATTTTAAAACACAGGGAGGGGAAAAGAAAAAGGAAAGGAAGGATCTTAAATGTAACAGTTAATGAGGGAAAGAGGAAAGTAAGGGGGAAAAGAAGTGGAGTGCATTGTTAAAAGACGCTATACAAGTGACAAATAGGGAGAGAAAGGATACTTCTTGTAAGGAAACAAACAAGAAAGAAAGATAGGTGGCTGAATATGTGTAACAAACGTACACAAAATAAAATTACATATATATATGTATACAAAAGTGTATATTAGCATAAATACACATATAAGATTACATAAATATATGGAAATATGCACGTAAATACACATCCACACAAATAAGTGTATAAATGCATACATTTACATCCATGTATGTATGTGCACAAGTATACACATACACGCTTACACATATACATAGACGTACACATACAAATACATATGCATGCCTACAATACACACATCCACATAAAACATATCTAGGTTCGAACGTATATATACAAACAATGTTTTAAACAAATTGCTGAGTGTATAATGATAAAATTTGGATAAAAGGCATGCAAAATATAACACCCTATATCAAATTATCTATAAATTAAACGATTAAATGGGTTTATAAAATACAATAAAATGAAATAAAATAAAATAAATAAAAGTAGAATCTTAAACATGAAAATAATATATGAATATAACAGTTAAAGGTTTTCTTAAGAAATATGTCAAAATATATACAATATCTTTCTGATGCAAAATAAATCATGTATTATAACAAACAAATCCAACAGCGTGATTAAAAACTAGTCCAAAAATCAAAAATATATACTATCCATATGGTATTTTGTTAGCCGACATTTTAAATTTAGTTGTGCATCTGTAGGAATTCAAGAGTTCACGCCTTTGATTTAAAGCGCTACTGTCCTGGAATAGAATATAAAATTTTTCCAACAGGCATAAATCACATCTGACAGGTCTTTTATGTGCACCGAGTCTGTAAAGTGAAGCTATCTAAAATTCTCCATATCACATTGAAAGGTCAGGTTTCATTTTCTTTTAATTCCCAGACAAATTTTGCCAGGCTGGTCTTCATCCTATTTTCGGGGTATTGGAAGGAATTTCTATGAGAATAAAAAAAAAGGTTTCGCACGAATTTTCAGAAGCTCCTTATTTAAGTTCTATATTCATGTGGGCCTTCTACCTGCACCTTGGATCTTAGTATTTATAAGGGCCTTTATGTAAGTAGCTCTTCTAATTAAATACCCCTAAAAAACTATATCATGTATGGATTAACACTAAAAACTTTTAAAACCTATATTATACCTCTTAGTTTATAATTGGTATATAGTTAGCATGTCCTATAATATCAATATTCCTTTAGTTAATGCCAGTGTCAGTCTTTATAGATACAAACTAAATAAGTAAATAAACATTTTTTAGTTTAACCCTTTCGTTACCAAACCGCCCGAAAAAAATTTTGGTTAATGTGACCAAACCGCCCAAATTTACCTATTCATATTTAAATGAGAATATCAGAGCAAATCTCTTTAGTACATTCGTGAAAACACGTGATTATGCTTCGTAAACAGTTCATCTACAGTTTTGTACAAAGATCGACATGTAATTTTAATTCCCCGAATTTTGGGAGATTTTTTTCCACATTTTTTTCGGCATCGATTTTTCTTCAACTTTGAAAATAGATAGGAGTTTCATGTTATCAAGCATTGATTCCGAATTGGAAAATTTGTGAAACAAATACTGAGTACTGTTGTGGATTTAGTTTTTATACAGGGAAACTAATGTTAGTCAGCATGGCTTAGGGTATGATGTGGTCTGGAAGTTATTGTTTGAGGCGATCAATGCGGAAACAAACTTACGCAGATTGTAAACAAACACAAAATGGGGGTTCAAATTTCGGAAAATTTGTGAAGCAAATACTGGGTACTGCGTGGATTTAGTTTTTATACAGGGGAAAATAATGTTAGTCAGCATGGCCTAGGGAACGATGTGGTCTGGAATTTATCACTTCCATACCATAACCAGGGCCGTATATTATTTTTTGACCGATTTCTTTAATTCGGTCAAACTTACGGTGGATTCCAATATTTCAGTTTATTCCACCTTTATGGTACACCTGTTGTGCATTAAATTCAACTGATGATATAGTGATGTGCACAATTCTTCTTTATCAAAATTTTGTTGCATACCCATTTGAATATTAGCTGATGATTCATTTTCTATGGTGATGTTTAAACAAAATTTTAATATTTTTACCTTTTGCTCATTTTAAAATTTTAATATTTTTACCTTTTGCTCAATTTACCTGGATTTACCTGTAATTAAAGTCACTTTGAGACAAAAGTTATGCAATAGAATTGATTAAGAACCCTTTCTTTAATTATGTTCCAAATTCACATTAACATGTTGATAAGTAAAAAAGTTACAGTTATTTAATGAAACAAGCCTAGATTCATGATTATTTTAGAATTTAATTGAAATTCATGAGGGGTGTATAGTAACGAAAGGGTTAAATACTTGAATTATACATTTTCCATAAATCTTTTCTATTGATGTTAATAAGGTATATATACTTCATCATGGTTTTAGTGATTACACTATTTTATTCCTTTTCTGTGGTGTTCTACCCCACCTGATCATTTTATTATTTTATAATAGCCTTTATGAAATAAACCTAACTTTTGTACCCCTAGAAATTCATACTCAGCTTATACCGGTATCTTCACAACTTATAATAAACTGTTTAGATTATAATTTGATTAATATATAGTTAGCATGTTCTTTCACCTCAGTACTCTTTTATAAAATAAACTGTTTAGATTATAATTTAATTAATATATAGTTAGCATGTTCTTTCACCTCAGTACTCTTTTATAAATACCAGTAAATGCCAATGATTAATCTTAGATACCATCTAATAAGTTAATATTTAAGTTTATAATTTGAATAGATATTAAACTATTTCTATGTAATTTCTTTCCTCCCTCTATTGTGGTAAAATTTGGTATATACTCAATAGTATTCAAAAACTTTTATCCTTTTGGTTATAATATTCTTCTTGATAACCCATAATTTTAACTTTATACAATATAGCAATATTGTTTTAAGTATTCAACTATAGTACCCCAGGATAAAATTTCCCCAGTATTATCATCATTGGTTTTACTAGAGTCTTGCCCTTTTAATTGATAACTAACATACTGATTTAAGATTTCCTTTACCAAATCTCATTATATTGCTTCAAATTAATCTCAAAAGTTTTATGACTATACCTACTATGATTTCTGTTGACTTCCTCAGCCCTTTTCCTAACAGACACTGCTCCTTGTTTCTTGGCCTTAGATTTTGATATACAAAGATTTGATAAACAAGACTATAAATTAACTGATCCCCAAAAAAACAGTGACAAGCTAGATCTCTAACAAGTCTATCTTCCTGACACCTTAGTAGCTTATAAGCTGAAGTGAAGAGAACATGTTTTTTTTGTCTATCCCCTTACCTTCTTGGAGGTTTTAAGTAAAATTATACTAATGTGTCCATCTGTTTTAATTTAATTTAATTCTATGTATTGATGCAGCTGAGGACTGCTGTGCATTTAAATTGATGTAATGGTCGCATCTTTCAATTAAATGGAGTCGCTTTAAATGATTGTACTGCAGTACCTCTGGATATCCTGTTGCTTATTTTTATTTTAATCACCTTACTTTGAAACTGTATGGATAATACCGTACTAAATTCTGGTGCCTCAACTGAAGTACCTAATTCATTTGAATATATATATATATATATATACTCAAAGAGCAATAAAGATTCAAGTTAATTTAAAAAAATATACTTGAATATGGTACCTAACTTAGATGCACCAAAAAAAAAAACTATACTGATTTAACAATACAGTAATGTGGGGTGATTATAAGCGAGAAAGAAGCAACAAGAATGGATAGGTTCTTAGTACGATCGTTTCATACAAGGACAGGTTTTATTAAAAGTTGCAAAGATTACAGCATATAAACGAGTCCCGTACTCATCAGCTAAAATACATGTAAGTTCTCTAGACATCCTAGTGTTTGAGGCTATACTCATGTAATGCTCTCTGTAATGCTAATAAGCAGGAATTGAGACCCACCTCGTTGTAATTAACAATGGATAAATTTGTCTTCTGTGAGTATATAATCCCTCATCATATCTATGGAAATTCATATGGATTAGGTCACCTTCTCTGTGATGCTAGCAAAACTTTTTTAAAATTCTGTGATAAGACTGTACATCATCTTTAAAGAACTTTAATGAACTTTAGAAATCTGTTTAATTATCTACATTACTTCATGAGTATAGCCTCAAACACTAGGATGTCTAGAGAACTTACATGTATTTTAGCTGATGAGTACGGGACTCGTTTATATGCTGTAATCTTTGCAACTTTTAATAAAACCTGTCCTTGTATGAAACGATCGTACTAAGAACCTATCCATCTTGTTGCTTCTTTCTCGCGTATATATATATATATATATATATATATATATATATATATATATACACACACACACATACATATATACATATATATATATATATATATATATATATATAAACACACATATATATATGTACATAATATTTTATATTACATTCACATCTTTCAAAGATTTTAAAATATTTACTTCTGGCCTTCTAGCATCAGTGACCTAACATATCTCTTTATGTATATCTGTCTATCCATCTCTTTCTATTTATCTCTATCTCTCTGTAACATATCTCTCTATCTATATCTTTTGTTTTGACTTTCATTTTTCAGACGCTATTCTTTTTACTTTCAATTTTCATATGCCACTGTTTCTTTATATGATGGGCAGAAAGTAATTAAGAAAAGTGAATGGAAAATAAAGTATTGTATGGGTTGAAGCAAAATTTGTGAGTCAGTGAACCGAAGAGCCAGTATCGAAAGAACCAAAAAGAAACTGTCAACAATAGAAAAACACAAGACCGTATGGATTGAAGTGAAATTCATGAAGATACTTCAGTCAGTGAATTACTTACATCAGTAAATGTGAACTTCTTTCTGTCAGTAATTTGTCGTTGTTTGTTTGTAAATAGCAATTGAAAAGTTAGACTTACAGTGAAAACAATAACATGGAAGTTCGTGCATTTCTGTATACATATATAACCATGCCTAAAAGGGAAGTGTCAAATTTGTTGGTTTAACTACAGATTTCTGCCCCACCACCACCCAATTTCAATGATCATAACTTTCAGAAAAATGGATATTTTTTAATAAAATTTTCTATATATATGTGTTATATTATATCCTTTTCAAATTTATTAAATTTTGGTGGGGTAAGTGTTTTAGGATGGGGTGGGGAATTTCTGAAAATTCACCGGGGTCTACTTCATTTTGTCTTAACTTTCTCGAAAATGGATATTTTTCACTGAAATTCTCTACAAATATACCTTGGGATATTATTACATTAGATTTACTTCTTTAAAAACATTTCTCAATGTCAACTTCCAGTATTGACATAAAAACAGCAAAATCTGTCCCTGTCTAATTTTAATGCTTTCATTTCAAGTTTAAATTTGCTATTTGTAAGCAACTACGATAAATTACTGAAAAAAATCTTTACTAAGTTCACAAATTTAGATATTCTGTACAAGACAGTTTTCAACATGCTTTTATTTATACAATTTTTTAATTCCATGTCCATCTCATTCATTGTTTGCAATGTTCTCTCTCTCTCTCTCACAGAGACACATTCTCCAAGTTATTTCTTCATTACACAAATATCACGTTAAAATTTTGCAATTCAACACGAGGTATCCAAAAACTATGAACATTATTTTGCTGGAACACACACCCTTTGTTACTTTACGTGAATTTTTTTTTATCTATTTTCGTTTTCATTTCTATGTATTTCTAGTCAGTCACAACCACACACATCCTTTGGTATATACTTTTGTATATATTTACTAGCATTAAAGACCCATTGTTGCCGGGTCATAGTACTAGTGCATGTATATATGTGTATATATTACATGTACATCTATATATATACATCTACAAATAAAATACAAAATACAAAGTTATATCTTGATATCGCTAGTGATAACAATACTCAAAATATATAATTGTTAGCCCGTCTCTTGTAATTTTGATCAATTGTATCTTGTCCTCCCTTGGGGTGGGGGTGGGATTTAAAATTTTTTTCCGGGATGTCCTACGTCCCAGATATAAAGGTAAAGATAAAATATTTCCACTTTGCAAGTTCGAGTCGAGTACTCCCTTGCACACTCCGTTGACTCGAACCTTGCTTCTATTGTGGCGAATTTACTGCCTCTGATTAGATATCTTTCATAGTCCCACCAAGACACTTTTCGAAGGTGGCTTTCCTCCATGTGTTTCAAATCTTCTTTTTTCTCTACATTGTATACTTTATAGACAATAGTCTTTCTTTAATTTAATTTTTTTTATCCATCTGACTATTCCATTTCTGCAGGCTAATTTTATTTTTAATTTTATTCCCATTCATGTGAAACCACTTATTCAAGTTCAAGTCATTGATGCAATTTTATACCAATTGCTATTTTTACTTTTGTTATGTTACGATTAATTATACTTTAGTTAGATTTTAATTTACTTACTACATATAATTCATTGTTATTATTTTTTTATTGGTTAAAGTGAAAGTATCTGACATAATCGAGAAATGTTTTTGCTTCACTTTTAACACGTAATACTGAAATAGTGGAGAAATATGATATTGCTATGGGCTCGCTCTAGGCAAGAAGTTGAACATTTTTGTTGCCCATGAAACTACATGGACCCTAAGTAAGGCATGTGTAAAATTTGAATGAAATTGGTTGTGTAGTTCTCAAGTTTTAGGGAAACACACAGACAGACAGACACACATTCTCAGTTTTATATATATAAAGATGTATGGTGTGTTTGTCTCTCTGTGTGAGTGAGTGAAGGGGTATCATCATCATCATCCTTTAACGTACGTTTTCCATGCTGGCATGGATTCGACTAGGGTCTGGAAAGCCAGGAGGCTGCACCAGGCACTAGTCTGATCTGGCAATGCTTCTA
>NW_021834024.1:50000-52144 GCF_006345805.1 Octopus sinensis | reverse complement strand
TGCTTTATTTGCGTACAACATTAAAGACAAAAATTAGCTGTTACTATTGCAGAAGTGGTACTCTACCGCCATGTGCAATTTGAAGACCGTATATCATTTAATGAAAATGCTGCACCCCCTCTTACATCATAACATTAAATAAGATCTATAAGTAGTAATTACCTTTTGATGCGTTCATTCATCATATAGTTTCATAATTTATGTTACTCTTATTTATTCTTATTCATCTTCCCCACTGAATTATTACTGCTGCCAATTACACACATATATATTTGCGCATGAGCATATATCTTTGTCGAAAATCTATTTACAAATAACGATAACATTATTAATCTCATTAATTTCAAATACACTTTACATCCAATACTTCCCTATTGCGCTAACTTAATATTGCTAGATTCACTCAACCTGCCATACTTATGATTATTTATTCAATTATGTTCATTTAATCAAGTATTTTAATTTATCTCACTGATCTTATATTAACTGGTACTAAGCTAATATAAGGTTATGAATATAGTTGTTGCTGCAGTTGTTGTTGTTGATAATATCATTATTACTATTATTATCATTATAATTATCATTATCGCCGTAAGCACCACCACCATCATTGTCATTACAATTATTAATTTCTAAGAGGCAGGTTGGCAGAATCGTTAGAGCGCTGGAAAAAATGTAATGCGTTATTTATTTCGAGTTATTACATTTTGAGTTCAAATTCATGCAGATTATGATTTAGGCTTCCATCCGTCGTTGGTCGTTAAAAGATTCTCTCGTCAAATTCTTGTCCTTCTACTCGAACCAACTGGCCTTGTGTTAAAATTAAAAGGGAGAATCATTGTTGTCATTATCATCCAAGCATTTTATCGCAAATGAACATATATGTAAAGCTGTATTAATATCTACTCTGTTTTTCGTTACATATGTTGCACTTTTTAACCTTTTGGCTATATCTGTTGAAGGTCGCCAGTACTATAGAGAACTGATAACTTTCCTTTCCAGATCTAAGTGCAAAAGTCTCGAATATATTTTTGTACTCATGACAAAAACGGCATCGATGGCTTTCTCGGTTTTCTTTTTCTGGTTGGCTAGCATAGAAAGAAAGGAAATTGAAAGGCGATTCTGAAGCTGAAATATTAGCTGGCCAAAATAAAATACACATTCCATATTACCAGAACTGATTTGATTATCAATAATACTAACTGTAGCGTTAGTTTCAATAAGGAAGACTGCCATAACAACAAGAGCTGAAAGAACAACAAACTTATCAACCATAAGTGCAAAAACACCATCGCCATGTACAATAATAGCAACGTTCGCTATAGAAAATACGGTGTGTCAAATAACAACGATAAAACTGACGCCGTTTGCGGTAGGAGGGAGAAATTTGTTTCCATCAGAACCACCGCACCATCAAACACAAAACAAAAGCAATGGGGTCGTTGCCTCTACATTAGTGATAGTTCATGAAATAATCAACATAAACAGCTGCAGCAGAACACGTATAGCAAAATTTAGACCAGGGGATAAATAGAAATCAACAAGTGTAACAAAACATACGATGACAAATATAGCCATCACCAAAACAACCGTTGAGATACTAGCAAAAGTACAGGCAAATCCATTTAACATATCAAACGATGAGAGCAGTACTAGCAGCAACAGAATCACTTAGAATTTGAGTGTCACAGTATTGTATCTTTTTAAGTTGTTTTTTCCATAGATTTTCTAAAGAATACAGAGCCAGTACGATGTTTTGTGTACGTAAATAATGAAATCGAAAACAGAAAAATAGGTAACGCATTTATGTGCATATTTCAGGATTTCTGGCTTCCTCTTCAGCGGTACAACCAACCATTAACTACGTAGGAGTACATTACTTAAATAGCCTCTATGTTTAGCTGTGTAATACTATTAGATACACCAATTCACATATTAAACACATTCCTGGCAACAAATATTTCAATATTACTTACTGGAAGCATCAAAATATTTCGTTTTGCAAGCAGAAAATACTATCAAGTATATTAACGATTTAGATGGCAACACTGTATCCGGGTTTAGGTGTTAGTTGTGTAATATTTCTCTGTTTCATTGTGTCATTAAAGATTTTTTTATACAATTTAGATCCAGCTTTTGAAAGA
>NW_021834024.1:40000-47500 GCF_006345805.1 Octopus sinensis | reverse complement strand
AAATCACCCTCTCATCTATTTCCTTGTACTGCTAAAACTTTGCTAAATGTAACGGATTCCACTTTGGCGGCTCTTTTTAAGTTATATCACCATTTATTTTTGACAACTGTCTCTGTCAAAGTTTTCTCAACTAACTCTTAAATCCGGTCTCTGTAAGCTTGGCACGCCGGCAGTAAAGTGTTCAACTTCCATTTGCCGGGACCCTGTCTACGTACACTATCTAGGTCGATCTTACAATTCACCAATTGGTGATCAGTGTAGCCCACTATTTGAAATAACTGACATGTAATTCTATCCCTATCCAAAGACCTTCAAACATTCCCCGCCGCCTCAGAGACGCGTAGATATGTTTTGGGGGCTATTTCCGTGGTTTCTTCAGCTGTTGTGGTGTGGGTGCTGTTTGTATCGAGGCATAACTGCCTTCCTATTGCTGTTGTAGGCAGAAGGCTTTCACCAGGTTATTATGTCCGCATTGATAACATCTTGGCCTTCTGCTCTCAAATGTAACGTTCAGATTAGTGACATCTAGAAGGTTGATTTGGTCAGGAATTTGTTCCAATACCTCTTGGTTAATTTGAACCATTATTTGCAATTCCTGACCAGTCCAGTTGTTTTTTCCTTGTTTCTCTAGTTTGATGAATCTGAACTTATCCTCCAAGTCGAGAAGGACGGCTGCGACAATCCATCAAGCGTTCATTTCTGGTTGTATCTCCAGTAATTTTATCTTGGCGACGCACCGTCTTAAATATTTTGGAATTAGCACAAGTTCACAGTTTCTCAGCTGGGCTGTTGAGTACTGTAGCAAATCTGACTTCACTTTTTTCAACTGCTTGCCTTGTGGCAGTTTCTAAATATTTATTTTTTAAAGATATAGTTTGTACATTATAAGACGTATGTTTGTATTTTCTATAATATCTCGAGGTGTGTTTTTCGAAACACATCGTTTGGTTTTTCTTTCTAAAATGTTTCGGATCTTTTCGGTTGGAACGGCAGTTTTTTCTAGCGGTGCCATATGAAATTGTCACCCATAATTATGACCCTAGTATCGATCTATTGCATCTCAATCTGTTTTAGGGTTAGGGTTAGAGTTAGGGTTAGGGGTGGGGGAAGGGTATGTTATTTTCTTCAGAAATGTATATAAACCCAATCTGTTTCTTAAACGTGGGACATATTTATACGGCACATAATGTTTTCACCTCAATTGACGTCAGTGATTGGTTGAAATTGCAGAAATTGAAGAAAAAAACAACAAATATCTTACAAACTATAGAATTTTCTCAATAAAGCCAAGAGAAAAAGATGTTTTATAAACACATTCTACCAGTATACGAAGTTTAAAAGTGTTTAGTTACGTGGAAATTATGTTAAAAACTGCCGTTCAAACCGAAAAGATCCGGAATGTGAGTTAATGTGATATCATTGTTTCTAATTGAGCTCCAAAGGCACCTGATACACTTCAGTCAGAACTGCAAGAGACATCTAAAAGTATTCAACACTACCATGCTTGTAATTCGCTTGAGTGTCCGAACAACATTGAAGCAAACGAATCAGATATCTTACAAACTATAGAATTTTCTCAATAAAGCCAAGAGAAAAAGATGTTTTTATAAACACATTCTACCAGTATACTAAGTTTAAAAGTGTTTAGTTACGTGGAAATTATTTTAAAAAACTGCCGTTCAAACCGAAAAGATCCAATGTTTCTCTAGTCTGTTAGAGATTCTACAGAAACTTTAACGAATTCAGTGCTAGGTTTTGCATTGGATTTTTCTTGTTTTTTGTTGAGTGTTGAGTGTGTTAGTGTTAGTGGTGGGAATGGGGGGGTGGGCTTGTATTCACAGGTGTTACGAAGCTAGCAGAGTCCATTCATTTCCTTGCTCTTGTCTTCTTCTTTCTCGCGTTTCTTTTCTTCTCTTTCTTTCAGGTGCTTAGCGTTGCACTTGCTATCAAGACTTTTATCATCCCCCTCCCTGCTTTTCAAGGCGCGGAGTGAGCGGAGACAATTATTTAAACAATAATTTTGGCTGTCTACCGATAGCAGAGGCGTGAGTTCAAATAGAAAAGAAGAGCTCATAGTCTTCTCCAAGGACATATTTACATATTTTAAAATCAAAAGCTAAGAAGAAATCTCTATTTTGAAGTAGAAATTTGAGATCTTTTTCGGTTTGCACGGCAGTTTTTTAAAAATAATTTCCACGTAACTAAACACTTTTAAACTTCGTATACTGGTAGAATGTGTTTATAAAACATCTTTTTCTCTTGGCTTTATTGAGAAAATTCTATGGTTTGTAAGATATTTGTTGTTTTATTTTCTTAAATTTCTGCAATTTCGACTAATCACTGAGGTCTATTGAAGTAAAAAACATTCTGTGCTGTATAAATATGTCCCGCGTTTAAGAAACAGATTGGGTGTATTTACATTTATGAAGAAGAAAAGATATACTTCCCCCCACCCCTAACTATAGCCCTAATCCTAAAACAGATTGAAATGCAATAGATCGATACTAAGGTCATAATTATGGGTGACAATTTCATATGACACCGCTAGAAAAACTGCCGTTCAAACCGAAAATATCCTAAATTTGCCCCAAGTGTTCTGTTAGCCAGGTCACAGAAATGTCGTAACAAATTTTCAGATACAGCAATACAAAAGTTGCACAAAACCTTACAGCTCACGGACACACGCCCTTCCTCTTTGGAATCCCCGAGCAGAGTCAATTGTAATAATAACGACTACAACAGGAAAAATGATAATATTACTATTGCGGCTACTAACTGCTACCCTCAATATCACCACCATACCAGCGCCAGCACCAACACCACTACTACTACTACTACTACTACACTACTACTACTACTACTACTACGGTGCTGCTGCTGCTGTTGCTGTTGTTGAGCGTAGCTGTCTTCGTCCTAGTAGGAGAAGTCCGAAACGTAGTCCTTTGCTATTCGTAAGACCCGCAGAAAAGAAAGCAGATGAACCCCCGACACCGAGAGCATTGATGGATGGAGGAATGCGCATCCAGGCTCAGCGGTTGCGTAGGAAGTCGGGGACAAGAAACCGGAAGAAAGAATGAAAGAAAGTTGGAGCGAAAGAGTGCAACAGGGGTCGTCCCCCCCACCCCACCGCCGGAGCCTCGTGGAGCTTTAGGTGTTTTTGCTCAATAAACACACACAACGCCCAGTCTGGGAATCGAAACCGCGATCCTCTGACCAGAAATCCGCTGCCCTAAACCATTGGGCTATTGCGCCAACAATGCTGCTGCTGTTACTACTACTACTACTACTACTACTGCTACTACTACTACTACTACTACTACTAACACTGCTACTACTACTACTACTACTACTACTACTACTACTACTACTACTACTACTACTGCCACCACCATCGACCCACGGGTAATAATCGTCAAATCCTCATAAACAATACATTTCCCTGAGGCAAGAATTTCATTATACGTAATATGCAATGTTGAATACTTAATTACATCTGTACATCAATAATTTCTGTATATTTAATTCTGTAGCATAATTTTCTCATTGAGACTCCTAATTAGAGACAGTAGCTAAAATAAAGAAGGAATTCGTGTGTTACAAATTATGATTTCATTATAATAAGATGTCCTCAGCTATACATTAGCCAGTTTCGGACATAATCAGATTCGTGGCAGTCTTAAATTTCTTCGCTCTCTCCTTAATACACCGTACAGAGGCATCATGTACTCCAGTCATGACATCACTAGGGAGAAATTGAATTAAATTTGGCGGAAGATATTCTGATACATATACACACAGAAAAAAAATAGAGTTGACTTTTCAACCTCGCTCTCTCCTTTATCTCTTTTAATTGTTTCAGTCATTTGACTGTGGCCTTGTTGGAGCACCACCTTTAGTCGAGCAAATCAACACCAGGACTTATTCTTTGTAAGCCTAGTACTTATTCTTTCGGCCTCTTTTATCGAATTGCTAAGTTACACACACACACACACAACACACACACACACATATATATATATATAATATATATATATATATATATATATACGACGGGCTTCTTTCAGTTTCCGTCTACCAAAATCCATTCACAAGGCTTTGGTCGGCTCCAGGCTATAGTAGAATTCACATGCCCAAGATGCCACGCAGTAGGACTGAACTCGGAAGCATGTGGTTAGTAAGCAAGCTACATACCACACATCCACTCCAACGCCTATAAAACATAATGGTGGCCTCTTTATAAAATGTATTTGCTTCCTTTTTTATTAATTGGCCTATAGTAACAGAGAGAGAGAGGAAGAGAGAACGAATGAAGCAGTATATGTTGATTTCATTATCTTCAATATAGCCATGCCCACATGTTTGGAAGCCAAACATTCTCATGTAGAGTAGAAGCGTTCACAGTGGAAGCGCAATGGCCCAGTGGTTAGGGCAGCGGACTCGCGGTCGTAGGATCGCGGTTTCGATTCCCAGACCGGGCGTTGTGAGTGTTTAATTAGTGAAAACACCTAAAAGCTCCACGAGGCTCCGGCAGGAGATGGTGGTGATCCCTGCTGTACTCTTTCACCACAACTTTCTCTCACTATTTCAAAGGGCCGGCCTTGTCACTCTCTGTGTCATGCTGAGTATCCCCGAGAACTACGTTAAGGGTACACGTGTCTGTGGAGTGCTCAGCCACTTACACGTTATTTTCACGAGCAAGCTGTTCCGTTGATCGGATCAACCGGAACCCTCATCGTCGGAACCGACGGAGTGCTTCCATTCCAGAAGCGTTCACAGCAACAACAACAACAACAAAAAGACAAGTAAATTATAGGCTATATTATACCACACAATAGAGTAAATCCAGTGTGAAAATGGTAGAGAAAGTGGACTCAAGTCATCATTAAGACACCCTGGTCAACTGAAACTTTTTAGCACCGTTGTATACCGTACGTTCTGACAATGTATATCACAAATATGGAAGGAGTTCTTAAATAAAAGATATTGATATGCTATTGGCGGTGACAAATTTTTCAGATAATTAACATTTTATAAATATTTCTTCAGTAAAGTAAAAATTGCTTCCGACAAGAATTTCTTGCAATATTATACTATGGAAATCCTGAATGCGAAATTCAACGCTAACCAACTTCTCTACCGACACATTTTCCAAACTATGAAATTTATTGTCACGTTCTCTGAAATACTAAGAGATGTTACCCTGCAGGTACCGTCTGGTCATATGCATGTACATATACATACATACATACATACATACGTACACACATACATACATATATATATATATATATATATATATATATATATATATATATATATATATATATATATATATATATATATATATATAAAAACTGCAAGGGGTAAATTTGTCACCATTTTATATTTTGAAATTCGCGCATTGTTTCCTACACATTAGCAGGAATTCAGCGCTTTCAATCTAGAACTTGTGCTTCACGCCCTACGTTTTGTAACCCCTACAGAAATGATAATCCTTGCACTTACACACGGAAAATAGATGTAATTAAGCTCCTTGCTCTCTCTCTCCCACTTTTCGTCCCTCACAAGTTATGCCTCTCCCCTATTTCTACTTCTTATCCTACTTCCCTCTCTATATTTCCATTCTTTCATTCTTCCTTAATATCCTCTCTTCGTTTGCAATCGAAATGCAATTTGCAATCGTAGTGGCTGTCTTAAATTATGCTTGATAATTCAATTGTGTTTTTTTTGACATCTGAAATCTTATTATGTTAATAATTTCTTATCAACAAAAATGTCAGATTTCCATTTTTTACTTTTTCCCGATTTGGCATTTATATTCACAATGAACATATAGTTGTTGCTTTTTAACACTTTACATTTACACATTTAGTATAGCAGGGTCAGTGGGGCACCGTCTGTGAGAAATATATCATCATGACGCAATTCACTCTGCCAGAGATTTGGAAACGACTGCTTGACATTCGCGATGGAAGCTCCAATACAAATATTTCAGAGTGCTTAGCTGTCAGTCTGAGGACAGTGCAATTGGGGACATGTACCGAGAGTGATAAATATCAAACATCCATTCAACATCCTGGCATTTAGCGACGGCGCCGTTATGCCTCCATTCATCTTCCTACACGGCCTCCCACTCAACATAGAGGCCTATATCAAGTGCCTCGAAGAAGTATGACTGTCCCGGGTCAAGAGGGTGTCTGCTGGAAGACGTTATGTTTGGCAACAGGACTCCGCACCATGCCATAGAGGCAGGAGAAACTAGTCATGGTTATCACACAGTTTCTGCGATCACATCACATTTAACATCTGGCCACCTATCTTACCACACTGCAACCAACTTGACTATTATGTGTAAACCGCATTTGAGCGAGAGACCAACAAAACTCCTTGTAGCACAAAAACTAATTGAAGGCAAGGATTATGAAAGCATTCAGCAACTTAATCAGTGAGACCATCCAGAAGAGTTGCAAGAGATTCTGAAGACTAGATTGCTAGAAATGGAACTGAGAAGTTGAGTTTGATAAGATATGGCATCACGCAAGATGAAATCACATGATAGACAAAAACATGATGAGATAACCTAGACACAACACAATTTTAAATTATATAAGAGAATAATTTATTTTTAAGGGGAGAGATCCAACATATATTCGAACGGCTGTGTCAATATGAAGAAAACAATATTAAAGTGAACCTGAAGTATAGTTCATAAAGAAAATATGGTATTTCTGAAATTAATATTGAAGAAGATTCTGAGGATATAGTGAGTGTTCACATGTGTGTGTGTTTGTGTGTGAGTGTGTGAGTGTATGTGTGGGTGTTAGTGTGTGAACGTATTATTGAATGCTCGTGTCTGTAAACAGTGAAAGCTTTACATAGTTGAATATATTGGAAGTATGAGTGTTTCTCACCTCGTTGAATATTTTATATTTCCATTGATATTCAATATTTAACATCTACAAATGGAAACCTTGAGCATTTTACTACAATAATTATATAGACGCATGAAGGCGGCAAGCTGGCAGAATCGTTAGCACGCCGGGCGAAATGCTTAGCGGTACTTCGTCTGCGTTACGTTCTGAGTTCAAATTCCGCCGAGGTCGACTTTGCCTTTCATCCTTTCGGGGTCGATAAATTAAGTATCAGTTACGCACTGGGGTCGATGTAATCGACTTAATCCGTTCGTCTGTCCTTGCTTGTCCCCTCTGTGTTTAGCCCCTTGTGGGTAATAAAGAAATAGGTACTTCGTCTGCCGTTACGTTCTGAGTCCAAATTCGGCCGAGGTCGACTTTGCTTTTCATCCGTTCGGGATCGATAAATAAAGTGCCAGTTACGCACTGGAGTCGATATAATCGACTTAATCCGTTTGTCTGTCTTTGTTTGTCCTTTCTGTGTTTAGCCTCTTGTGGTAGTAAAGAAATAGGTATTTCGTTTGCCTTTACGTTATGAGTTCCAATTCGGTCGAGGTCGACTTTGCCTTTCATCCTTTCGGTGTCGATA
>NW_021834024.1:0-35000 GCF_006345805.1 Octopus sinensis | reverse complement strand
GAAGAAACATTTAAAAAGAAATTTGTTTTGTTTCTATTTGTTTCATAGGTTTTAGTTCATACTTCAATTTTCCTTTAGACATTCAAAAATATATTCGTATTTCTGTTCTTGCGAAAAACACTTGGTTTTAATACTAGCGAGTTCTATTAAACTAACCTTCCATATACAACTCATTCAAATCTTTACAATTATGACAAATTATAGTATTAAAATTACTAGCATCTCTTTACTGTATATTGAATTTTACAAATCGTGAAATACTTCCAGAAACCTAGGACATGTTTTTAAGTATTTACGAAAAGTACCTCCCTAAATGCGAGTGCGATCACATATGTAAGTGAAAGAAAATAAAAGATGGATGCAAATGAAGAGGCTAATTTCCTACATCCGGTTTCTGCTTCGTGCACAAGAGAAATACTTGAGCATGTAAACCAATGCCCATGCACTCTCAGTTTATTTTAATCTATATTAATCACCAAAGAGTCGATTCTCATAGGCACAAAGCAAGAAAATAGATGATATTATGTCACAAACACATTGTTTGAATAAATGTTTGTTTTCGTGCCAATAAGTCTCTGACGTGCTCTCTGAACCTGTTAGAAATGATAAGCATATCATTGTCTTTCCTCATGAAACATGACGAGCACATTGATTAATGTAATGAGAAATTTTGTTCCTGATGCGAAATATATGCTGACGATAACTAGAATGTCCTTGGTAGTACAAATGTTCTTTAAGAACTTATATTGTGCTAATGATGCTAAAGACTGGGAAAATTCACAAAATTTTTATTTAATTTTAATGGGGAGAATCTCCGAATACATAGTTTATTGCATATAAATTTTATTCAAATCACATGCATCTGAGCTTGTTCAACTTCGGGAAGTCGATTCTAGCATAACTCAGTGTTGACCCAGGTGTCTTAAGGAACTTGCCCATATTAAAGGCGGCGAGCTGGCAGATACGTTAGCACACCAGGTGAAATACGTAGCCGTATTTCGTCTGCCGTTACGTTCTGAGTTCAAATTCCGCCGAGGTCGACTTTGCCTTTCATCCTTTCGGGGTCGATTAAATAATTACCAGTTACGCATTAGGGGTCGATATAATCGACTTAATCCGTTTGTCTGTCCTTGTTTGTCCCCTCTGTGTTTAGCTCCTTGTAGGCAATAAAGAAATATATATTCAAGCGAACTATGATTCAGTCGAATGTCATAGGCTATGTCCTTGTTAGATGGCAACACAACTCTGAGTGTGTTCAGAGATTAACTTAAGAACTTAAATGTAGACATTTCTTTGGAAAATACAGCCGAATTGTTGTTTTTATTACTATTTCAATAGAATATATTTCCATTGATTGAATTAATTCAACACTCCTTCATGAAATCCAGCCCAAAATTCATTCATGTGCATTATCTATGCATGAAAAACAAAATACAATATGCGTGTTTGTGCGTGTGCATATATGTGTATATATACATATATATACATATGTGTATATATCAATCTGTCTCTGTCTGTCTGTCTCTATCTATCTATCTATATATATATATATATATATATATGTGTGTGTGTGTGTGTGTGTGTGTGTGTGTGCGTGTGTATGTATGTATATATATTCGTATATATGTATTTATATATATGCAAGAAAATCCAATAGAATGAGCAAAATCCAAATATCTATGTCTCCTACTAGCCCTCTTAAACAAATTATATATTTGCTTAGAAGTATTGACAATTTATATTTAACTGTGGATGTAACAAAATAACTCGAAACATTTCAAATCAATAATGTGTTAACTTTTCATTGTATTTTGGTAATGGGCTGAATATTTTTGATCAGTCCTGTAAATCACATTAATGTGGACTGCTTCAGAGTTATATGTATCCGAAGGAAGAAAATAATTGCATTTGGTGAGGAATTGAGACATGAAACTTTTCAAGGCGTAACACAGTCATAGACTTATCAGGAAATGTTATAGTTCCAAATCTGGTGGTGTAGTTTGTTTTCTTTTCATCCCACTGCTTTATTTTGGTACGGATTTTTAATTAAATTTCTAAAGTTTAACTTTTCAAATGTGTAGGTGTTTGTGTACATGAATAAGGTTATTATTCTGCGTTCAATATTTGTATTCAAACAGTTTAGAAGAATATTGTTTTTATAAAAAAATATTGAACCAATTATCAATGTATTCTAAACACTTTCTCATAAAATATAAATAGTAACTTAATTTCAGAACATCGACTATTAGATCGTTTTCAATCTTTCTAATTAATTCCAAGCACCAATCCCAATCACTCCTCAATTATTCAATAATTTCTTTAATTCCTACGCATTGAGATAATGGAAAAACCTACTTATAGCATTCAGACATTATACATCTTTCTTAAATGACGAAATATTAGGGTTATTGATATGTAATTCATTTGCTCACTTTTGTATCCAGCTTCGCTCACTTTTATGGAACAGAAATTGAAAGCGGTGAGGTGGCAGAAACGTTAGTACGCCGGGAGAAATGCTTAGCGGTATTTCGTCTGCCGCTACGTTCTGAGTTCAAATTCCGCCGAGGTCAACTTTGCTTTTCATCATTTCGGGGTCGATAAATTAAGTACCAGCTACGCACTGGAGTCGATGTAATCGACTTAATCCGTTTGTCTGTCCTTGTTTGTCCTCTCTGTGTTTAGCCCCTTATGGGTAGTAAAGAAATGGGTATTTCGTCTGCCGCTACGTTCTGAGTTCAAATTCCGCCGGGGTCTACATTGCTTTTCATACTTTCGGTGTCGATAGATTAAGCACCAGTTACGCACTGTGATGATATAATCGACTTAATCCGTTTGTCTGTCCTTGTTTGTCCTCTCTGTGTTTAGCCCCTTGCGGGTAGTAAAGAAATAGGTATTTTGTCTGCCATTACGTGTTCTGAGTTCAAATACCACCGAGGTCGAATATGCCTTTCATCCTTTCGAGTCGATTAAATAAGTACAAGTTCCACACTGAGGTCGATATAATCGACTTAATCCCTTCCCCCAAATTCTAGGTCTTGTCCTTCCACTAGAAATTATCATTATGGAATAGAAATGTTTTATTTGAATTTAAATGTTCAATATTGAATAGCTTTCTGAATCGAACACTAATTTTCAATATAGTATAAAGTTTTCAGAATTACTTAATGCATGCTTTACTCCGAGCCAAAAACGTATAGTACAGGCTGTTGCACATCGTGAAACAGGAAGTTTACTAGTAAGAGTAGCTAATGTTCAAGACTATTGAGATATGTTTCTTTGAATAAAACAGTGTATATTTATATATTTCACACAGTATTGCAAGCATAGAATACTAAATAGTATCTTATTTTCAACAATAGCAACGTTTTGATGAGAAAAAAAGTGTGATAAAACTTTCAATTTCATATTTGTGAGTTTATCAGCAACTATTATATCTTTTAGTATCCATAGAAAATTTTTCATTAACACAACTATTGTATGCTTTAAAAAATCTGTATGTTATTCATGGCAGGAAGTTTGTTTAACAAATAACTGATGCTTTAGTAATGTCATGTTTCAGATTATATCTAGATTTTAACCAACACTCTGTATTGTAAAGTAAACAGCTTGTCTTCATAAACGATATAATAATGACAGACAGAAGAAAGAATGAGATTCGTTTAAATTACGTATTAGGACTACAAAAGTTACAAATTTCCACGCTTTAACTGACAACAGTATTATTGCTTTAAACAACTATTTAAAAGTGTTTAAGTAAATCAGAGAAACTTATATTTAAGACGTAGTATTTGTTATGAGTTCCACTAATGAATTAATTAAAAGGAATTTTATTTGAAGACATTTTAAAGATCTTTAGAGTTTCCCTGCAAAGGTGGTTGGACAAATACTGCAGTTCTTAGTAATATTGTGTTTAAAAAGCAATAAATGATTAAGAGGTGTAACAATATACTAAATGCCTGATGAAATTTCAACACGAAAAATTTCTGAAGTGCGGGTTTTCACTTTTTTCCGTTAAAGAAAATATTATCTGAAGCCAAATACCTACGACAGATATTGTTATCTTTATTATTTTATCGTTTACTTGTTTCAGTCATTAGACTGCGGCCATACTGGGGACATTGTCTTGCAGAATTACAGTCAAACATATCGTTCACAGTACTACTATTTAAAACCTGATGCTTACTCTATCCGTCACTTCGCCGAATCGCTATCTTTCGGGTACGTAAGCATACCAACATAGGCTGTAAATTGGCGGGGTGGGAGCAACATAAACATACACATACACACATACACATACAAACACACACGCTCATGTATGTGTATAGATATGTTATATATATATGTTATATATATACGACGGGCTCCTTTCAGTTTCTGCCTACCAAATCTATTCACAAAGATTTTGTTCTCTCGTGACTATAGTAGAAGACACTTGACCAAAGTGCCGTGCAGTGGCACTGAACCAGGAATCGTGTGGTTGAGAAGTAAACTTTTTAAGGAAATCTTGAAATAGCATAGCGTAAAAACTTAATGTGACATACCAGTTTTATATTACTCCAGCTAAATGAATAGAATGTTTTATAGAGTACAAAGCGTTCTACTTCATTCATTTAAGTTGCTCTTGAGTATAAGAACTTTTTCACCGCAGGGAGATAGAGAAGCTACTTTCCTGCAGTGAAA
This sequence comes from Octopus sinensis, assembly GCF_006345805.1. Taxonomy (NCBI): domain Eukaryota; kingdom Metazoa; phylum Mollusca; class Cephalopoda; order Octopoda; family Octopodidae; genus Octopus; species Octopus sinensis. The sequence goes on along the minus strand of NW_021834024.1, from coordinate 30,320 downwards.
TATTAATACAGGATTCAAACAAACACCCTTATCCTGTTCCATGCATACTAAATATTATGAAGTGTTTGCAAGCGTCTATCAGTATCGGCCAATACCCTACATATCATTTATTGTATCTTATATCATTGAAACGAAAAAATAAAAGTTCACATGAGCCATCATTTTTCCAATTTTTTCAATCCGTTCTATTCATCAGCCATAATGAATTTAATGTTTATCATAGAATGTGACGTTGTATGCGTCACAGATAAGTCTGCGAGTTGTCAGAATGTTTACCACACCAGACAAAGTGCTTAACGGTATTTCGTCTGCCGCTACGTTCTGAGTTCAAATTCCACCGAGGTCGACTTTACTTTTCATCCTTTCAGGTCGATAAATTAAGTACCAGTTACGCACTGGGTTCGATATAATCGACTTAATCCGTTTGTCTGTCCTTGTTTGTCCTCTCTGTGTTTAGCCCCTTGTGGGTAGTAAAGAAACAGGTATTTCTTCTGCCGCTACGTTCTGAGTTCAAATTCCGCCTGTAATTACTAGTCTGTTAAAAGTTTAATCCAGTCACCAGAAGATGTGTTACAAATAGTGGTGTTAGCATGTTGTGGAGTGAATACTATCCAAATGATAATATAGTGTAAAATATCCCAGGATTTTCGATTTTTGAGCACTAGTCTAATATTGGTTGACGTTTGATTTTACACAGATTAAGCACATATCACTACTGAAATATTTCTGCGATGGAGATAAAACCCATTTGATTGGGGCGAAATTGTATGTGTGAAATAAATGCGTTGTCACCATGATATATCATCAAGCACTAAGAAACCTATCGTGTGCAATGGTTTAATGTGATTTCCACTTGCAGATGTATACAACATGGCATATTATATTGAAGCTATTGTTAGGTTTTGTTGAATGAAATCCCAATGCTATGTTACCTTGAGAAGGTGATTTCTTTTAAATGAGAGAACGATTTTCATGGATGCATTTAGGAAACATCAGCTTGACAAATATTGTGGAGGAAAGAAAATTTTTAATATTGGCACCGCTGTAGATATGTGATTAGAAGTACCTGAACAGAACAAAACGTATTATAGAAATAAATCCCTGGCATTCCGCAAATTTGTTAGAATACTGCTTAAAAGGAAATGTGACAGCGTATGTCAGATAATAAATATGCTACAAGTTGACGGACATAAAAGATAAGTACCCTCTTTGCACGATTCTTTCATGCGGAATTGTCAATTTTCTAGTAATTTCAAAATCATCAACATCGCGCTAAACAAAATCCTTAAATACGAGCTACAATGTAACATTCAGTGAAAATCAATTTACTTGGTAAACTTACTCGACTCCAGAGAAATCGCTTTTTTTTTTATCAGCTGACAGTAATGTGATTTTGAAATAATGGAAGCAAATCAATGCTAGCAGATGGCAAAATGTGTAAGGTCGCTCTATATGTGACAATTATTGTAATGTCAATGTCAAGTGAAGGATTGCAAATATGTCTCACGCTTTCAAGTTGTCAAAAGTATAGATTTTTACCGAAGTACGTGTGCATATATATATATATATATATATTTATATTACTTACACATACACATATGTGTGAGTGAATATATGCATGTATGCATTTATATATAGATGATGCATACACACGAACATATATATACAAATAAGTATGGTATGCATGTATTTATGTATTCATGTATATACATATGTATGCTTGTATGTATGTGTATATACATTGTTTTCGTGTTCAGTTCTAATTTGCAAATCAGCGGGTTAACACTATAATTTTGTAGAGAACAGGTTATTTTTTTGAGAAGATAAGTGTTGACAGTAAACTTCAAAGTTTCGCTCAGTAAATCCAAATATATACACAAGCATAACAATGTCGTCAAACATTTCGAAATGTTTTTGATGATAGAAAATGATAGAAAATAATGGGAGAAACCACTGATAAATGTCAGAAATCAAGTAAGTGTGTATGTCGACGGAAATAAATCACTTGAACAATCAATTACTTGTACTCTCTATGAAACATCCGATTTTTCATGCACAAAGGGGTCACACAGATTTTGTATACCCGGATGCCGTTCACGTCACTAACTGTCATCATTTTCACATTGCCCGGACACAATTCCATGGAACATTGGTAAAAAAAATCTCTTGCTGTAAGATTCGAGCACAACTACAGCGCACTATCGAGACACGTCGTGTAAAATAAATTAACGCATGTACATACACATACACCCACTATACATGCACACATATACACATACACATAAAATTAAATAATCATTTCCTGGTAGACTGATGAGCTAGATTTATTTATTTGCATTGATTTGTAAAAATACAATTGTATTTTGTAATGCAGAGTACACTCATATTAATGCAGACATGTAAGCATAATTTCTTCTCCGAAACTAAACCAAAATGAAGTTTGCCAAATGACCATAAACTCCAGGAAGTGGTTAAGTAAATATATATTCCTCCCTTATATTTTATTGTTTATATATTCATAAATGTACACACACACACACACACACACACACACACCACACACACACACACACACACATATATATATATATATATATATATATGCATGTATATATATATATAAATGTATATCTATATACATATATGTAGTTGTATAAACATATATATATGTATATATATGTGTATATATATACGTATATATATATATATATATATATTATATATATATATATATTATATATATATATATATATATATATATATATATATATATATATTTATAATTTAAATAATGAGGGTGATAAATTGAATATTATTTTAATTAATATCAATATAAAACCAGTAGCCTAGCATATAGAAAATTCTGAACATTCAGAAAAATTGTAATACATGCGTATAATATGGATGACCACTAAGTGGACATCCAATATGCTAGAAGAAGATCACCTACGATCTAGCTAAGAAGAAAGGAATGTTCTCTAGAGAAATTCAGCAAACACTAGTGTATCATCGGGTAAGACAGATGAAAATATACAAACTACAGAATTAATCTTAGACCGGTTTCACTATCAACGAATTTGAATTATCTACTGCGGAATTGTTACCGTGATTTAGCGCGCCGGAACTTAGACATTTGAAAGTAACCCCAATGTAATCGATAGAACTATAATTTTATAAGGACAACTAGTGTATAGTTCTATAAATTATATTGAATTGGAACGATCGTACTGAAGAATTCACGGACAAAAATTACGTAAGTAAATTCGTCTATCGTGATTTTATATAGTTTGTAGTTAAGTTTAATTTTATTGTAAGGAAGGAAGCACTCCGTCGGTTACGACGACGAGGGTTCCGGTTGATCCGAACAACGGAACAGCCTGCTCGTGAAATTAACGTGCAAGTGGCTGAGCACTCCACAGACACGTGTACCCTTAACGTAGTTCTCGGGGATATTCAGCGTGACACAGAGAGTGACAAGGCTGACCCTTTGAAATACAGGTACAACAGAAACAGGAAGTAAGAGTGAGAGAAAGTTGTGGTGAAAGAGTACAGCAGGGATCACCACCATCCCCTGCCGGAACCTCGTGGAGCTTTAAGTGTTTTCGCTCAATAAACACTCACAACGCCCGGTCTGGGAACCGAAACCGCGATCCTACGACCGCGAGTCCGCTGCCCTAACCACCGGGCCATTGCGCCTCCACTTAATTTTATTGTGATAGTTAGAACACTGTTCAACCATAATTTGTTTCTAAGCTAAGTTGAGATGCCTATATATTATGAAGGAATTTCAGTTAGGAAAAATCGAGTAGTTACAATTCTTTTTTTAATCGGATGTTCTTCATTTAATCTGATGTGATACCTTGATGTCTTAGGTTTGATTTCAGTGGAGGCTCTTGCTTATAGTTCTCACCATCATACAATACTTTGTTCATAGATGCGCTTATTTAGTTGTTTCAGATTTCAGTCATTGTGATTTTACTATACAAATGTGTTTATCCCTGGCTTAAACGTTTGAAACTTACTTTGTTTTGTAGGCCTTACAATTTCCATGACGTAAGCGTAACATACTTAAATAATGGGATCTTATTAAAAAGGTGTACATTGTGGACTAAACCATGCGCAATAGCTCCTATCGTTTGAAAACGAACTCAGTAAACCTCCTAAATAACGCCAACAACAAATAAAGGCAGCAGCTGACCAACTAAAGATTTTTTGTTAACTACTAAACATAACCTCAAGATTTGAAGCTCTCACCCCTAAATAGATACACCAGATTACAAATCTCTAATTACTGCATTGAATTCGGAACAATAAATAAAGTTCAAATTTGATCGCCGAAAACATTCCACAAATGTTTTTACATCAGGACATACTTACAAACCTATTATTCAACAGATCTTCACCTACCAAGAAAATTTAATCTCGCTAGAGATTATATGAAGCCAAGATGAACTTAAATGTACCGTAGTCCGACCAAGGCTAAGCAGGTTAAAGGTTCGAAATCGCTATCAACAGCATTGTTTTAAAAAAATAACATGTACTCTTAATGTATGGAATAATACTGCAGCTCTTCACTGTTACTTGCCTTACACACAAATATACATCTATAATAAATTATAAATTCAGAAAATCCTATCAGCAAACCAAAACAGAATAACAGCATGGGTAGATGTATAATTCAGACCTTCAACACCTTCCTGTTGCTACTTTCACTTCTCGAACCTACACAGCAAAAACTGATGCAAAATGCGAATTCATCTTCATGTCTGAACTAGTCAACAAAGATAAGGTACAGCACTACAACCGTGATTATTTCACTTCATCATACATTTGAGTGGCCATTGATGAAACATGATTACAGCACGAAACATATGCAGTATGTGCTTTATATAAATTAAGATAAGTTCTACTCACAGCTTTGAAGGAGCTTTGATATGCATAGTATGTATGTTGTACGCTGATAAATTGAATTCAAATTATTCTTACGCCTTCGTAAATCGATACAGAATGCCTGATATACATATTATAATGACACTGCTTGTCATAGCTTCTCTATTAACTACAATTTATTCAAAAAATGTATGCATCAACTGGACTTCGTTGTTTGTCCAACTGCACAACTTGTTACATAGTGGCTTTTGTTCTAATCTTAACGAAAATATATTTATGCAGTTGCATCCTCAGAAAATGCATTTATCTTCTTTAACTTTTATATATTGTCCTTCTTAAGTATATACTTATAGAAAAATAGATAAATTACATTTGTTTTGCTTGACATTCCTGTTGGATGCCGCCTGTCTTAATCTTTGGCCAGCTTTCAGAGCTTGCTTTTTATTCATGTCAAGTAGATGGCTTCTAGGTCTTATATCATGTTTAACATATACAAACGTGAAATGCAAGCAAGGAGGAATGAATATTTTTGAAAAGGTCAGGAATTGCGTGGAGAGGAGACAAATTATAGTGGAAAGAGTAATTTATGGATTTATTCCTGCTTTGTTTACATGATTTCTTTTTCAGCATTGTACAATAAACAAGTACTGGTGCACTACTAAACTTATAAAAAGAAATCAATACTAACACACGCATATATATATATATATATATATATATATATATATATATATATATATATATGCGTGTGTGTGTGTGTGTGTGTTCGTATTTGATTTGCATATGTATATATATTTATGAATATATATATATATATATATATATATATATATATATATATATATATATATGTATCTGTATATATATATATATAGAGAGAGAGAGAAAGAGGGGGCAGAGAGACAGAGAGAAAGAGAGAGATAGATAGACAGACAGAAAGGCAGATACATATAGAAAAGAATGATTCATAAATAGATAGACGCGGACATACAGAGAGACAGACGATGCGAAAGCGAGTGAGACAAATATACAGATACACAGGTACATGTAATTTGTCGTGTTGGAACCGCATGAACTGTGATTCTAGCAGCTACGTTTTATATTCCATAAAAGAAAAATGAAACGCATGTATATGTGTTTGTGTGTTTTATTTAAGTGAGCGTGTATGTAAGTTGATATGTAACAATGTGTGCATCCACACACACACACACACAACACACACACACACATATATATATACACACACACACACATATATACATATATATCTTGCATGTTCAAATTCGTGTCCACAAATGATATTCATTTCAAATGGATAAACGTGCAAAATTTATGATACAGGTCTATTTGCTTTTCACCCGCAAAGTGTTTTATGAAATATTTCAACCAAAGATTCGGTTTATGGCGACAGAAACGTGAATATGTTAAGAATAATGTTCTTTATATTTGTTTGGAATGTGCACCAACATGGGGGCCGAGTTCATAGTGTCACTCACCCGTTAAGTATGTCAAAATATTTCTGTAGAATGTTAGATTTTTGGCGACATGATATCTTTGAATGTGTATTTGAACTTATATTTCATATTGAAAAATATATCTATATATTTCCCAGTTTAAAAGAAAATCACAAACACCGATAGTCTGAGTTTGAAATTTACAATGTTCATAGTATCTCCCCAATGACACTTTAGCTACTGATGTTGGTTGTCGCTTAATATTCAGATATTCATCCATTAAGTTGTATCAAAACATTGTTAAGTATATCTCAAAGTATATTTATGTTAGTGATATTTACTCGGAAAAAAGTATTTACATTTAATTTGATCTAAAACATCGTATATAGATATACCATAGATTTATATATTCTATGAATGTTTTGCTGCGCAGAAGAAGTGAAGCACGGAATCAAAAGTTTAAAAGGTACACAGTGTAACCTAAACTTTTTATTATATGTGTATATATGTTGTAATTTTTATGATAATGTTCGTTGCAGTCAGGATGTTTTCTTCGTTTTGAATTCATGTATATATATATATATATATATATATATATATATATATATATATATAGAGAGAGAGAGAGGAGAGAGAGAGAGAGAGAGAGTGAGAGAAAAAGAGAGATACAGAGATACATATATATATATATAAGACAATTACAATGATTGTCGTGATTAGCACACTTCTATATGTTTTTATTTATTATATATACACCATATTTTATGTAAATATGTCCGATGCACGATTCTGCTGTATAGGTTTCTTCTGTATAGGTATCTACATAGGTTACTTCATGCAAATACAATTGAAGTTGCATGTAATTACTCTGAACTGGTTATTAGTCAATGAAATATTATTCAGGATCCATCCTCTGACGTGATCTGAAGTGAAATAAGCGTATGAATATTTAGCTCGCATTATACTAGTTCGCTATAGTTAATGAGTATAAACAACGTGCGAGCAGGATTTGGTGATAAGCAAAAATAGCATGAAACCGTTCGGACTGGTGATCCCGTCGTCTGTTAGAAGATGATAAGGGTTCGCTCCATTGCTTGCAATGTATAGTGAGTGCAGATTGCACCGATAACCATTTGGTGGGGGCTCTACCTGAGGCTAAATTTTACTCCTTAGTATGGCTACTACTTTAATTTATTATTTAAACTTTCCAAATGGCTGCTTTGCATATTGCAATATCAGTGACTGATTGCCGCTTAGTTTTCTATATATTTCAATCTGGACGGAATTCCTGCTGTCTCTAACACTGAATATTAGCAGAAATAGCCCGAAACCGTTCAGTCGTCTGCTAGTATATTGTAGGGGTTCGCTCTCCTGCTTGCAATATATCCTGCGTGCAGATAGCAGAGCTAACCATCCGTCGGAGGCGCTGCTTATGGTTAAAGCGTAGAAATTTTAAACAGCCATCTTGTTGTGTGGATAATCATTACATCTTGGTGTAATTAATACTTTCATCTCCCATTGATATTTTTTAAGTAGGTACTTTACGTTTATATATATATATATTATATATATATATATATATATATATATAGAAATATATAAAGATATATATACGTGTGTGTGTAACTATATAAATATATATATACATACATATATACACGCACATATATATATATATACGTGTATATATAGAGAGATAGATAGATACATTCATTCGTACGTACATACATACCTATATACCTACCTACCTACATACATATATACATACATTATCGCTTCCCCTTCGTTATCGAGTATGACCATTGCATGAAGCTTAACTGGTACTGGTGCTGTGATCGGATGTGACATTTTAGCCCAGCTAAAGTTCTACAATGTCTTGTACAAAATTGGCAACTAAAACCTTTACTGGTAATAGCCGGCTGTAGTTGTAACTGGGCTTCATGTACCTTTGCATGTCGTTTACGTCCCCCTGCCCAATTACACCCTCTTCCACATGCCCGACATATATGATTAGTATGGTGTGCTACAACACCACCAGTGGCCAGGTTGTCACTCATCTGTCTCATTTTATGACTACGAAGATGACTCTTGAGTCCAGCTTTACTGAGGCAGGGTCTTGCACAGACATTGCATGTCAGCATCAAAGAAAGATCCTTACCTTCTGCAAGTATAACTGCGATGCCCTTCCTGACACCCCTCCTTACTTTCTCATGTGCAAATCGAGATTTCTCAAAAGTGGCTGTCACCTCATGCACAATCCTTCTCCATCTGCTACTATCAATAGCTATGCCTTCCCATGTGTCAGCAGAGATGCAAGCATCTCTTAAGGATGCCTTCAACAAGTCCTTATACCTCCTTTTTGGTTTATGTGGAGGTCGTTCTCCTTTAGCTAACTCTCCATAAAAGAGTTGTTTTGGCATCCTTGAATCCTTTATCCTGACCAGCTGACCACTCCATCTGAGCCTTTGCTTTAACACAAGAGCTTCTATAATTTCACACGGAGAGCCTTCCAATATTTCAAGATCACTGATGCGGTCCTTCCACTTAATGCTATAGATCCGTCTGAGGCACATCTGATGGAAATGTTCCAGTTGTTTAAGGTGGTATCGATATGTGACCCACGTCTCGCAGGCATAGGGAAGAGAAGGGAGCACACATGCCTTATACACATTTATCTTTGTCTTTCTGCACATTTCTCGCCGACTCCAGAGGCGCTTTTCTAGCCTTCCGAAAGCAACACTTGCTTTCCTAATTCTATATGGAATTTCATCATCCAAATTGCCATATCTATTAATAGTGCTTCCCAGGTAGACAAACTGATCAACTACATCAAGTCGTTTACCATACACATAGATATTTGGTACACTATACTGCTTACCAGGGGCAGGTTGATGCGTGACAACAATTTTCTTGAGATTGACTGTCAATCCTAAGGCAATGCATCCATCAGAGAATGCATTCAAAATGTGTTGCATATCAATCTGTGTGTGTGCTACTAGCTCACAATCATCTGCATACAAAAGGTCTCTTATGATAGAGGTAAATATCTTTGTTTTTGCAGCAAGGCGCCTGATATTATATATGCTGCCAGAGGTTCGATAATGGACGTAAACACCGTATCTGCAGTTTCTGAATGCAATAGAGAACACCATCGCGAAATATATGTATACATCCATACAAACATACATACATACATACATGCATACACGTATACATAGACAAAGATATTGATAGATATCTTTTAAGGCATGAAGTATTCCAGTGCCACCGACATTAATAGGAGGAAAAATGATGAGAGTTAACCTCTCACTCCGTCACAAACACGTTCATATAAGTGACTGTGTTAAACTTGGTGATAATTAAGAATCGTAACTAATTATATCACAGTGAGATGTGAGTTTAGAACGTATGGAAACCAAACATATGCTGCAAGGAAACTTACTTGGTCCACGATTTCAGATACCACGAAAGACATAAAACATTCTCTTCTTTGTTTCATATCTTTTAGATGTGAAAAAGATGTTTCAAATCTTTGAAGTAGTTTTCGATATTGGTATCACCTCCTGTAAACTTAATGTACCTCACCGTTTTTTTAAAAATATTTTTGTTACATCAGGAAATAATTATATACTAATACAAAATATATATACTGCATATTACATATCTAGTAGTTAACAGATTTTCCTTCTGGTGCACATCGAACGTTATTTCTTTTATGTTTCAGATTTGCTTATGCTGTCACTTTCATATCTGCTCCCCTGGCTGTCCCCCCCCTCTCTCTCTTCTCTTTCTATGCTAATTACGGAATTTATTTTTGTAGGAAAGCATGCATACTATTGGAACTCTGATGTAGAACATGAAACACAAATATAGCAGTTATAATTAAAGCTCAATATTTATACATACAAAGGATGAAATCCTCTATTTATCTACTAAATTATATTCCATAATTCCACAAAGCAGTATACCTTCTACACTGTCGTTACTGCCCTTAAACACTATAATGTACTGATAATGGATTTTTATCTCGACACATGGCATACATTTTTCGGGAGATCTGTAATCATTTGAATCAAACCCGCTAAATTCATTATATTTAGTGAAAAATTGTAAGTGGAGAGAAATTTCAACTTTTTCAATCGCAAATATTTATAACTATATTTAACAAAATCCGTTTATCCGTTACTGCTTCTGTCCGCTGTCAGCGTTTAACTGAAGCTACGCGTTTACAAGTGACATGTTGTATGTTTTTAGTGCAATTTGTTGAAATGGCAGCCAGACTTCCCTTAAACCAGTCTTTCATCAAAGGAAACTACAGTATCGACAGCAACACCAACAATAAATTAGTGTTGAACAACAATAACGAGAACAACAGCAACAACCATCCAGGGACACTGATGACGCTTAGAACATATTTGCAACCTAATCACTCAATTTGAACCAAATATATTCATCCTTAAATTTCAAACATAAGTGATGATAAATTTGTTATTTTTAACTTTAGGTAATTCATTACATACTTTCGTTCGGCTGGGCCATCCTTATTGGGTTTATGCTTAATCAATTGAGGGCCACAATGACCATGCCACACATTTAGACGCATTATTATTCAATAGAGTTTTCACTTCTTTTCCTAATTAGTACAATGAGATTTGAATAAAATGCGAGTGCCAATTGCAGTAGGTTTGTCGACCAAATATTCCCTATCAGTTTCTGACTAGTATTCGCCCCAACAATGTTATTCACTTTTGTTATAAGAACTGATTAATGTAGCACACGACGGAACGAAACTCAGCCTGCAAACTTGTGAGCTGATTACTGAGGAATAACGAAAACGAAATGAGATGTGAACTTTGACAAGGATTCAGTGACAGAGAAAAGAAAGAAAGAAAGAAAGAAAAAGAAAGACAGACAGAAAAAATGCGTTGGTGTTGTAAAGATGGATATGGTGGTAATATAAACGATATAAAAATATGAATAAAGATTGGTTAGGAAGAGTTAGGAAGACACGAAGGTGTATACAGAGAAAAAGATTCATAAATGAGACATGAGAGAATGTATGAAAGTATATATATATATATATATATAAGTACACACACACGCGCACATTGATACATATGTATATATGCGTGTGTTTGTTTATGACCATGTGTTTGTGTGAGTAATTGTGTGTGTGTGTATATATATATATAGTTTTAATCATACGAAAGGCGAAGACGAAATGTATCGAGATGGTGTCCAGCAATCATATATATATTGCATTTGCAAATAACTGATATTCGACAATCAAAATAAATGATTTAAACACGCATACGTAGTTAACTGTTGACAGATAAGTGTCATTATTTTTCTTATATTGCTTGTTTATTCTGTTGTAAGGAATCGTATCGCATCTGCCTGTTATATTTACTCTCAGTTTCATTTCTAGTACTGTTATAATTGCTGCTATAAAATAGAGAATGGTAACATATCTTAAACTTGTACTCCACAGGAAAATCGCATATCGTGTATACAATTTATAAAAAGACATTAACCCTTCGCTTTACACAAGTAATACATTCTAGGATTGCTTTAACACGGAATGAGTTTCCCCTTTTATTTTCATGTTAAAAAGTAGGAACGCACTCCAAAGAGTTTCTCTTTGAAAACAGAAAATAAAAACAGCACAATATGCATGAAAATAAAAGGCACGAGCTGGCAGAAACGTTAGTACGCCGGGCGGAATGCGTAGCCGTATTTCATCTGCCGTTACGTTCTGAGTTCAAATTCCGCCGAGGTCGACTTCGCCTTTCATCTTTTCGGGGTCGATTAAATAAGTACCAGTTACGCACTGGAGTCGATATATTCAACTTAATCCGTTTTTCTGGCGCAGGGGGGGGGGTTCTGCTACATTTAGACCAGTCTAAGGCATTTGATAGTGTCGACCATCGGTACTTGGCGGCGATCCTCGGGGAGTCTGGCCTGGGCCCGACCTTTCGAGGTTGGATCGCTGGTTTGTATAGCGACATCGAGTCTGTGGTCAAGGTGAACGGCTTCCTTTCGAAGCCGTTCAGGATCGAGCGTTCAGTTCGTCAGGGGTGTCCCCTGTCTCCGCTTCGATATGCGTTGGCTCTTGAGCCCTTGCTGCGGAAGTTGGAGGCAATAGGGGGCGCACCGCATGATCTATGGTGTGGAAGAGGAGCTACGGCGTACGCGGATGACATCTCGATCATCGTAGCAGATGAGGACCAGCTTCCAGTGGTGGAAGAGGCCAGCAAAAGCTACGAGGCGGTGGGAGGAGCAAAGTTGAACAAGGACAAGTCGGTCGGTTTGCAACTCGGCACCTGGAGAGGCAAGCCGATGCCGTCCAATAACGTCGTGGGGCGTTGGACGGAAGGTCCTGTTAAGCTGCTCGGAGTCTGGTTCGGGCCAGACATCCAGATAGAGAAAAAAATGGAGTGAGGTGGCCGGCAAGGTGACCGCTCTAACCCAGACCTAGTCTGGACGGGCGTTATCCCTGCTAGGGAGGGCGGGGGTGGTGCAGATATTCATAGCATCAGTAGTCACCTACCGCCTGACCGTGGTGCCTTGCCCCGATTTGTGACTGAACAATTTGGAGAGAATCCTTTTCCACTTTTTGTGGAAAGGAGGGAAGCCACTTGTAAAGCGCTCTGTCTGCAGCCAGATACCGCTAAATGGGTGGGCTAGGGATGCCTTGGCTGAAGATGCGAAAGGTCGCGTTAAGGTTGAGGCACCTCTGGCTTTACTTGGATGGAGAACAGGTGTGGTCACCGCACGTTCGGTTCTACCTTCCGCGATTAACGTCCTTAAAGGACATTGGTAATTGGATCAAGCAGAGACTTAGGCTGGGGGACTGGCAATTGGAGTGCCGTCAGGCACTTCAGCTACTTTCTCGGGTGGGCAATGCCGACAACAGGAGTTCCACCGCGGATTTCTATAGCGGGTTAGTGGAGGTTAAGTCCGAAGACGCCTTGGGGGAGACCCTGGGCTACGATGAAAATCAGTTGACCAACCTGTTCCGGAGAACGTTCGGGCCGGGGTACCTGGATAATTACCAGAAATCCCTGGCCTGGCAGTGTTTCCGTGCGGCGTTACCTGTTCTCGACAAGCTGTCAAGGCACGGAAGTGCCGTCTCGCCGACATGTCCGCGATGTGAGCAGGATAGGGAAACGGTCTTGCACGCATTCGTGGAGTGTCCGGATTTATCGGGACTGATTGCTTTCGCCGAACAACTATTGTCACTCAGCAGGGAAAGGAAGGCTGGTTTTACCTGCGTAGTAGCCATACTGAAAGAAACAGTATGGAAGACGCGTACGAAAGTTATAGTGACAGGTACCTTTGTATCCGGCCAGGGAATGGTTAACTTTTTCAGTTACCACCTCGGTAGTAAGATCAGGCTGGAGAAGAGGTGTCTGTCACGAGATACGTTTGCGAAAAGATGGAAGTCTGTAGCTTGCAAGCTGGGTATATCTGGCACAAGGTAAGTGTGGCCGGATCAAGAAGTAAAGGTTCTACCCAGATGGCTGGGATCCGTGCCCTACTGTATAATACCAAATTTTTAAAACTTTATATTGTAAATATTATATATATTTTATTGTAATCACCAACGTTTTAAGCTACTACACCCTATATGTTTGTCTGTATTTGTATGTCTCCTCTATATAACGCCTTAATGGCGAATCTTTCATGAAATAAATTAGCTTGCTAACAGGTTGCTTCTACTTATGTGCAAGTCAATGTGGTGCTGGACACCGAAGATGTAAGACGTGTTTTTGAAAGCCGTCTTAAATTGAAGACTTTTGAATACTCAGCCATAAGGTAAGAATTTTGGGGGTCTAGTGGGGACCTGTTGTATGTTGCAAATTATTTTTACAAGCAAGAAGTTCTCACTAGACTCTTGTCTACCTGAGGCTGAGTGAAAATATTCTCTTAATTGTGAAAATTATTGGTTTGGTGGGCGTATCCTGCCAAAGTTTCGTTTGAAAATAGTGTTAAATTTTGGCCGTAACGGTGAATTGAGAATTCTTCTTGTGGGAGTATCTCGCAAGAAAATATAAGAATAAGCCACTTGGATTACCCTTTTGGATTACCTTTTGGACCAATTTTTGTGGAAGTTGTGTTCCCGTTGCGGCGTTCCAGGTTCAACTCAGGCCGGGAGTACCGTAAGGCCAGAAGATCTTTGCTGTGATTTGCTGTTTATTGACTCTCTTTTGAACTTTATTTAACTCCGCTTTTTGTTTTGTTTTTTGTTTATTGCGACTTTCCGTTGATTTCTTCCCTTCTGTTGTGCTTTCTCCTTCTTGGTCTTTCAAAAAAATCTATCGAATTTTATTTGGACTTTTGAACTTTTTTCTTCTCGCTTTTTAAATTTATTTTGAATATATTAAAAAAAAAACATGGCAATGAAAAATGACAAAATTTTGGAATGGGAGATTATACCGCCTAAAAAGTGGTTAAAAGACCGTGAAGATAGGACGGTGGTGTTGGGAACCTACTCAAAGGCACTCGACACCATCGCGCTATTCGAAAAGACGGCAATTGAAAAGGAGTTGGCAGAGTATTTGCCAACAATTGAATACATTTCCAGGGGTGTCAGATATGCAACGGTGTGGTTGCTATTTGACACCCCTGAAGAGGCTTGCAAATTTGCTAGTAAACCCCTGGAGCGTAAGGAAATTTTATTTTTGCCCACGTACGATGGAAAGAGACTGACGAAAGCTTGGATCTGCGGGCTGCCACCAAGGATAAAACCCGAGTGGATAGAGGAGACTATCCGCCGGGGTCAGGGTAGCAGCGGAACTAAGATTCTTAATGTAAAAGTTCTTCCTGCGGCTGTTTGGGTTGGGTCAAAAACCAATTTTGACCCTTTGGACCCAATCAGCCAATCTGGTTCTTCCAGAATTTTTGAAAATGGCCGGGTGCAGGTACCCGGTGATACTTGAGGGTGTTTGGAGTCCGGCCATATAAAGAAAAAACTGTCCCCGGGAACAAAATAGGATCCCAGAGAAGTTAAGTGAAACCCCTGTAGAAGAGGGAATGAAAACGGCCGAGGAAGCGGAGGACTCCTCAAACAGAGGCCGAAAGAGGAAGATGAGCAACAGTGGGTGATCAAAAAAGGATAGTAGGGATGAGGAGGGAAAGGCGAATCTTCCGGCCACGGAGGAGACGCACCCTCCCTCAGTTGAAAAGAAAAAAAGAGGAAGAGAAACAGGACATTACCGGCAGTCGGTGACATAGTACCGGAATGTCCCGGAACCACGTCGGTTGGGGTTGTGCCACCGACAGGAGAAGAAACACCGTTAGCGGGAACTGTGCCGTCAAAGAAAGAAATGAATATCCCGCACCCGAGGAAAAACGATGTATTGATCCTCTTCCATAGAGGTGGAGAGATTGAAAAGGTGATGGAAAAGCACCATAAAGGAACACCTTTAGCCTTCACACAGGACCCCGAATGGCCTACGCAGGTAGATGTGGAGGCCGTGGCGTTCGACGTGACGCTTGGGCTGAAGGAGCTCAATGAGGATTATAGCTTAGTCCCGGGCGACGCTAACTCAGAACTCGATTACATTCTGAGGGAGGCGTGGTGGATGGCGGAGGGAGCGGGCACAAGTTATTTTGAGGACAAGTCATAAATTGTGATACGACTTGAGGGGCCCCGACCTAGAGCTGCGCATTCCTAAGGGAAGTGTAAGCCAGGTCTGGGAGGAGGGCCTTTGTGTATTGTATTTATATCATATGTAATTATTGAACTATGTTGTTGTTAGTAATGGACAGTTAAGTCCAAAAATTGAAAATTTGTAAAAGTGGTAAGAGGTTTAATACCTAGTTTTGTGTTTGTTTTTAAAAGAACAATGTTTTAGAGAAGCAGAAATCAGGGGGGCGCTTTTTGTCTTTTCCCATCCCCATCATCTTTCTTTCATTATCATTCATTTCATTAATGTCCTCGTCCAGCCCGCAAAGCTAACTTACTCTATGTACTGCCTTTATGGCAAATGTTATGAAATAAAGTAGCTTGCTAACCAACCACATGGTCCCGGGTTCAGTCCCACTGCGTGGCATCTTGGGCAAGTGTCTTCTGCTATAGCCCCGGGCCGACCAATGCCTTGTGAGTGGATTTGGTAGACGGAAACTGAAAGAAGCCTGTCGTATATATGTATATATATATGTGTGTATATGTGTTTGTGTGTCTGTGTTTGTCTCCCTAGCATTGCTTGACAACCAATGCTGGTGTGTTTACGTCCCCGTCATCTAGCGGTTCGGCAAAAGAGACAGATATAATAAGTACTGGGCTTACAAAAGAATAAGTCCCGGAGTCGATTTGCTCGACTAAAGGCGGTGCTCCAGCATGGCCGCAGTCAAATGACTGAAACAAGTAAAAGAGTAAAAGAGAGAGAGAGAGAGTATTTCTAACCATAGATGCACATAAAATCATTTGAAATAATTACATTGGAAAGAAGATGAGAATCATATCAAATCAGGGTTTGTTATAACCACATATTCAGTGAGGAGTGTAGTGGAATAAATGTTATTGGGAGGGTGTGGGATACTACCCCTTCGTCCTACACTCATCATCAATATCTATGTGTGGGATTAAAAATTATCCAAAATTCTTTGATGCTTAAAGTGTATCCGTTCTCTTTGTAAATACACTGCTGGAAATGAACTCGTTGTAAAGTTCCATAAATATTTCTAGGTTTCGTTTACAAGGTATACCAGCAAAATGCCGTTTGTATTCTTTTAACAGTCAAATTTTTATCAATATTATTTGTAATCATTTTTAGAAGTTGGTAGTATTTCCGTATTTTCATCTACATACGCTGTCTGCTCTTCTTTTAACATTATTTGTTTGATAAAATATATGGGACACTAGCAACTTAAATACATAATCGGGTATGATATGTTTAAAACCTTCATCATTCACAAGTGTCATAATATTTTCATATATACTTGTGCTTGTGGAAATGTTGTCTGACCTACATTTTTCCAAGCACAATTCTTCATTTCATAACCCAGAATCATCTAACCGTAGTTTTACCATCCTTGTCAATTGCGTTCATAGATTATTATTATTTTCAAGTTATTCTCAGAACGTATGTCTTGAAATCGACTATCAAAACTTGACCTAATAACTAAATAAGAAACGTTATATTTATTAAGATATATTCTTATCTCGCATTATCACGAAGATCTTGGTGAATTGTCAAAAAGAATCAATCTTTTATTATTATCATTATTATTATCGTTATCATTATTGCCGTTATCATTGTTATTATTATTCCTTCGTAATACAGTGTGGTTAAAAATGCACCAGCGTCTTCAGTCATCTATCAAGTCACAACAAGGACATCAGACAGATAATGCTTTCATTAAGATATGCGCTGTGCCCAATATGGCTGCTGTTTTCAAGACATTAATCTTGCATGAGATTTCCAATTGCCTTAAGAAGTTTTGAAGTTTTAACGGGATTTAGCCCAATGCTCCGATTACCACTGGTATCACTTTTACATTACCCTCTCGCATTCCATACAGTCTTGCCGTTTCCACTTTCAATTTTGAGTACTTTTTGATTTTTTTCAACCTCTTTACTCTCAATATTCATGTCATTTGGTATGGCTACATCAATGATCTGACAGTATTTGTCTCTCTTATTCAATATGATGATATCTCGCTGACGGTATTAGATTACAAGATCCGTCATAATCCCATGGTATCATTACTTTTCTAACGCCAGCCTTGACAGAGGAATAGCGCTAACCTTGAAAGAATAGCGCCAGCCTTGACGGTGGCTGGATGTGTTCTTCGCTGCTCTGGCCATTCAGTAGTCGAGGAAACAGAAACCCTAATATAACCCAACAGGACGACGGAAAAATAACTAACTCTCAAAGACTATAGTATCTACAATTCCCTGGGAGTATATGAAATTCCCCTGGATAAAAGATAAGAAACGATAAGCTTTTAAACTTTTAATATCGACAACTTACTATGAGAATTTTACTCTCGTTTTCTTTTCTTTCCTTTCTCCCTGTGTATTCGAAAATGTAACATCATTTTTTTTGCAAAAGCACTACTGTCTTCTCTAATTGGACATACAAACGAACATCTCTAGAAAACTTTAAAACTTTTATATCTACAATTTTGTGTGCAAATTTTCTTTTTCTTTTCTCTCTGACTACCCGAATATGTAAACATACTATTTATTGCAACAACACAATTAGATGCACGATAAAAAATGTTAATGATATAAGCACCTGCCATTATATACAAACTGCACAATTACAAAATCTGCAAACCTCAGCAAAACTTATAAAAAGAAACGGAAGAAAAATAAATTCAGAAATTCAAAAATTCAACAGTGTTGACATCAGTATATATATACATACACACATATATATATATATATATATATATATATATATATATATATATATATATATATATATATATATATATATATCCTATGTAGACACCTCAGGAACGTCCGTCAGCTGTAAAACTCCCATTTATAAACGAACTCCGTAATCAACCCAAGCTAACTCTAATTCTAATTTAACTTCTAAGCAACGTATAGAAAAAAGGCGAACCAATAGAATGGTACGCAATGATGACCCTTCCGGCGAGAGTAACACCGATCATATTAGGAGAAATAGAGGCGGAAACAGTAGATTACGTAAATATATATGGTACAACATACCATACAACATAGCAGTTAAGGGTAAATTATGTAAGAGAATATTTTCTATTATTTCCAACAACTTCCCACCCACCCATAAGTATAGAAGTATCTTCTCCAACAAAACCATTAGGATCGCCTACTCTACCCTGCCCAACATGAGCTGCCTCATAGCTAAGCATAACAATGTTAACATTAGAACAGCTAGATTAGGAGCAGGCTATAACAACCAATCGAACCCCATTCATCCAGGCAGTAGTCAATATAATCTAGCTGGCAACCATAATACCCAAACCGCTAGTAATAACATCCGTCAACACAACAGAGGCAACACCACACCCATCAACAACCAGGAGGATAACAGTGCTCCTACACTTAATGCAACACCTCCGCCTGGGACTAATAGCACACGACCGGGAAATGCAGTGCACTGCAACTGCATAAGTGCATCCGAATGTCCGTTACGTGGTGAATGTTGGGCTAATAACGTAATCTATTCATGTGAGGTGAGTACCCAGTTTAACACACTTACGTACATAGGTTGCTCGACCTCCTGGAAATCCAGATACTACAACCACCGGTCCTCGTTCAAGCATAGACATAAGGCTAGCAGCACCTCCCTATCTAAGAAAATTTGGGAATTAAAAGACAATAGCATAGGTTTCAAACTCAGGTGGTCCATCATCGGATCAGCTGCACCTTATTTAAATAATAGAGCAGGATGCCAGCTATGTTGTTTAGAACTCCTGAATATCTTGAAATTCAATGTGAAACAATCTAATTAACAAAAGGTCAGAATTCAAGCCCTCTTGTATACACAAACTAACCAATACTTTTAAATACTACAAAGCTTAGGCTATTATACCAACTCCCCCATGCAATTTCCTCCCATCCAAGTACAACTTGTCGGCTCCAGCACATCCCGTTTTTTTTCCTATATATATATTTGTTTTCCTATATGTACATATTTTGTCTCCCATATATTTTTTCCTATATATTTCTTTTCCTACACCTACCTTCTTCCTATATAGATATTTTGTTTCCCTATATCTATACCTTTTCCATTTCTAGCTCTGATGTTGAGCGCACACCACCAATCCCCGCTTCCCACCCTTCCAATTTTCAGTTCTCCTCCCCGCCCCTAGGTGGTCACCTTTAACACACACCTGTAACTTTACATTTTCAACCACCCTTTATTTTTACCTTCATTTCATGTTAACCTTTACTCGACCTTTATGTTTTATTTTATTTTATATTATTTTATTTTATTTTTTATTTTTTATTTATACTTTTTAATTTTATCCCTATTTTTACTTCTATTTTTACCCCTACTTTATCACTTTTTATCTCTATATATGTCTATTTTTAGCTCTTTTTTCCTTATTTGCTTATCTATGTATCCGCTTATATGCTTATATGTGTGTCTGTTTATGTATGTATATGTATGCACACATATATGTGCGTGTGTTTGTATGTGTGTGTGTGTATGTGTGTGTGTATATGTATGTATATATATGTATATGTGTATATATATATATATATATACATATATGTATATATATATGTGTATATGTGTATGTGTGTATATATATGTATATATATATTGTCTGTGTATATATATGTATATTCTGTTATAATTTCTTGCCCGCAGGTTTCTTACGTTCATGTCTACCTTCTGTACCCACTATAATTCCGTGTCTTGCCCGTGTGCGAGAATGGATCTACTTGTTTTACCTGTGTCAGTGCATATGCATACTTTTGTGTATATGCATAGGGATCTACTCCCCCATGTGTGTGGGTGTGGGCGCGAGTGTGGGTGTATGCATATTTTTGCTCATACGCATAGAGATTCACTTCGTCTTGTACATGCGTGTAAGTGCGAGTGTGCCAATATGAACGCATGTGCGTGTATGTATATACGTACGTATGCGGGTCGGTTCGTGTACATGCGCCTTTTTCCGTACGTATCTGTATATGTTTACACGAGAGTACGTATGTATGCTTGTATGCGTGTGATTGTGTATGCGTGCGTATATGTGTGTATATATCCATACGTGTACGTATGTACATGTTGACCACTCGACACGTAACGAGGAACTAGATAAGCGGTTTAACCAGACAACTCTAATTTACAATACACTAGGTCCCCGGCTTCTAGAACCAGAATATGTAATTTTCCTGACCATCATGTTAGTCCGTAACAACTTTTTATCCCTTATCCTTATATTCTTTTACATTTTTATATTCTTATATCCTTTATATATCTTTTTTCTTCGCAAATGTAAATAAACCCAATCTGTTTCTTAAACGAGGGACATATTCATACGACACAGAGTGTTTTTTACTTCAGTAGACGTCAGTGATTGGCTGAAATTGCAGAAATTGGAGAAAAAAAATAACAAATATCTTACAAACTATGGAATTTTCTCAATAAAGCCAAGAGGAAAAGATGTTTTATAACCACATTCTACCAGTATCCGAAGTTTAAAATTTTTAGTTACCTAGAAATTATGTTAGAAACTGCCGTTCAAACCGAAAAGATCCCAGTCATGTACAAGAAATGGCTTACTCGAACAGAACTCAATGTAAATCTTTGATTGGACATAAGAGTATTGCTAAAAATAGTAAGTAGATTCATTTTTAATTCCATAGATCAGACAAAGAAAAGAAACTCATGAATATATTATAAAGATGGAAAAATCAGAAACAGAAATATATTTGAAATCTTAATACTGAGTAGCGTAAATATATATTTGGTAAAGTCTCGGAGAAATCTTTAAAGGGAGATTTGCTTCGGATCTGAATGACCCTTAGATATGGGATTACACTAAAATAATAAATGTAAAAATAATCAATTCATGAACAAAGATATAATTAGATAGGAATGATATAATTTTCCCAGGGGACTACCTTAGCAAATAATCAAAACTTTTAGTCAGCAATAGATAAATCAATAAGTAGGTTGTAAATAAATTATAAAATTCCGTGATATGTGTGTGCGAGTGTAGGTATGTTTGTATGTAAGTATATATTACGAACTACATGTACATATCTCTCTCTCTCTCTTTCTTTATATATATATATATATATATATATATAATATATCACCGTGACCGACCAGGCTATCAGATGTTGCTAAACATCGCTGGTTACAATGCGCTTCGCATTGTTTTAGCCTTCAAACAACGCCACCCCGCTGGCTAAGCGAGCAGGCCAACAGAAGAAAGTGAGAGAAAGTTTTGGCGAAAGTGTACAGCAGGGATCGCCACCACCCTCTGCCGGAGCCTCGTGGAGCTTTAATTATTTTCGCTCAATAAACACTCACAACGCCCGGTCTGGGAATCGAAACAACGAGTCCGCTGCACTGACCACTGGGCCATTGCGCCTCCACATATCTATCTATCTATCTATATATATATATATATATATATATATATATATATAAATATATATCTATATATATATATCTATATATATATATATACATATATATATATACATAATAATGAAGGGTGAAATTAATTAATTTGAATAATTATCAATTACACCAAGTAGTCTTCGGCATGTAAAAGCCTCATTCGAGGGAAATTTAAGTAATACTAAGCATAAGTGTTTAGCAACGAATTGCCTTACCACATACCGAATTTAGAAATAGCAGTCAAAGGGTTATAGCTATTTCTTCTACTAAAAAGGGAGATCTCAGTAAAAACAGCAATTGGAAGGCTGACACAAACAGGTAAGAGAGAATGAATTAACTGCAATCTATCAAACATTTTTAAAGTTATCCACGGACGTACGTTTCGAAATCAAGTTTTCAGGAAAGCATAAGAATCAAATATTAAATATTAAATAATTCTATCTTACCGAAACTTCTTTTCTCTTCAGCGCTGAAGAGAAAAGAAGTTTCGGTAAGATAGAATTATTTAATATTTAATATTTGATTCTTATGCTTTCCTGAAAACTTGATTTCGAAACGTACGTCCGTGGATAACTTTAAAAATGTTTGATAGATTGCAGTTAATTCATTCTCTCTTACCTGTTTGTGTCAGCCTTCCAATTGCTGTTTTTACTGAGATCTCCCTTTTTAGTAGAAGAAATAGCTATAACCCTTTGACTGCTATTTCTAAATTCGGTATGTGGTAAGGCAATTCGTTGCTAAACCCTTATTGCTTAGTATATATATATACATATATATATATATATATACATATATATATATACATATATATATATACATATATATATATATATATATATATATATATATATATGAAAAAACAAGTAAAAAATAGAAAATGCTAAAATAATTTTATAGTGAACATTTCAGTACCGGTTTCGGTCATTTTGAGACCTTTTCAACTGTAACGATTAAATAATTAAATTTAGAAAAATTAGAAGAAAAGTTTTTTTAAAAGAATATTTCTATAGTAGTGTTCAGATTTAAGTGCATTCTGCCTTTCTCTGACTCCCTTGTTGCACTTGTGTGTTCGAGGTAGTTGTGAGCTCTTGGTAGGGTAGTAGAGAGAAGGCTGGTGAGGAAAGGGGGGTGGGAGAATCTGGGAGTGCCCTGATGGTCGTATTTTGAATGGTCAGTGGCGGCTGGCAGTCTCAGTTCAATTCAGGAGAATATTTATATTGACAGGCTTCTTTATAGAATTAGCGTAGGTGTTATACTAAAAAACATTAGTGACAAACTTAAGGGGTAGGGGTGGAGAAGAAGAAGAAGAAGGAGAAGGAGAAGGAGAAGATGACGATGATGGTGATGGTGGTGATGATTATGACGACGATGATGATGATACGATGATGATGAAGAAGAGAAGAAGAAGAAGGAGGAGAAGGAGAAGATGGTGGTGATGATGGTGGCGATGATGATGATGCCGATGATGATGATAACGATGATGATGAAGAAGAAGAGGAAGAAGAAGAAGAAGAAAAAACAGAGAAGGGAGAATATGAATGTAAATATAGCTATGAAGGGGCTGATTAGTAATGGATTCTATTGAGTGTAGTATTTGTGTGTGTATATATATATTTTTTTCTTTTATTCTAAAGTTGAGGTATATTAATTGTTTGTCGTAGACCCGTTAAGAAGTGGCTTGTATTTTGTAATAAAGAGATTTTCTTTACTTATTCGTTGTCTCGAGGTTGTATCGTCCCTAAATTGGTAGAGGGGGAAAATTCTGAAGTTTGGTGTTTTTTTGTTGGCGCAAGTATCTATGTGTTGGCTAAAAGCTATTTTTCTGTTTTGGGGAATTTTTATCTGGGATCTGTGCAGGGCCATTCGTTTACGCAAACCATTTTTTGTTTGGCCTATGTACTGCTCTTGACACCCGAGCAGGTTAGTGAGTATATTAGGTTCTCCGAAGCACATGTGAAGTTGCTTTTCACTGTAAAACGTTGTCCCTGTTTGAAGGAGAACTCAGAACCCTCGATTAGATAGTCGCATATCCCGCAATTGGGTCTTCCACATTTTTTTACTGTCGGCTTCTGTGTTGAAGAGTGAATTCGGGCTTGTGTAAGGAGACTTTTCATGGATCTAGGCTGTCTTTTGCTTTTTATGATCGTGTGTGTTTGGAGGATTGTGTTCATTCTGTGGTCTTTTTTTAGGAGGTGTATGTTGTGGAGGATGGTGTCGAAGGCTTCGTTATTGAGAGGGTTGTGTGTGGAGATGTATGGTAAGGCTTTTGGTTGTAAGTTTTTCTTTGATTTGGGATGTCTCAGTTCCTTGATGTTAAGTTGAAGGGCACGTTGAATGCATTTGTCAATAAGTGAAGGTGGATAGTTCCTGGTGATTAGGGTATCTTTTAGTTCTTGTAGTCGTGTGTCTCTGGTGTTTGCGTTAGAGACTATAGTGCATATCCTTTTTGCTAGATTGAAGGGGATATTCATCCTGGTGTGTCTGGGGTGGCATGAATTGAATGGAAGATATTGCTTAGAGTCTGTAGGCTTATAGTATATGTATGTTTCTATTATATTATTAGCTTTCTTAATGAGGATATCGAGGAAGGGGAGTTGTTGTTGGCTATATTCCATCGTGAATTGGATGTTTACGTCCAGTCCGTTTAAAATTTTCTGGAATTCTCTGAGTTTTTCTATATTTTTATGCCAAAGGATGAAACAGTCATCTAGATATCTCTTCCAGTTGTTTTCTATGTAGATGGAGAAAGGGCTGCCATATCTTTCTAGAACCTTACGATACAGACTGATCTCTAGGTATCCTATGACTAGGTTGGCAAAGGAGGGGGCCATTCGTGTACCCATCGCAGTCCCCGATTTTTGTCGGTAGAAGTTGTCATTGAAGGCGAAGAAGTTATTTTCCAGGATGAATTTAACCCCTTCTATCACAAATTCTTTTTTGATGCGGTGTGGTAGTTCGTTGGCGTGATTCTCTAGCCAGAATTGGATTGCCTCTAGTCCTAGGTTGTGGGGGATATTGGAGTAGAGGTTGACTACATCGAAGGATACCAGTATGGTGTTTTTGTTTATAGTATTCGGTAGGTGATTGAGCATATCTAAGTCGTCCCTTATATAGCTTTTGACATGTTTGAGGAGTGGTTTTAACAGGGTGTCTAAAAAGTTACTGAGGCGGTGGGTTTCGCATGCGGGACCTGCTATTATGGGTCTCAATTTGAGGTCATTAGGATTAGGGACTTTAATTATTTTGTCTGTAGCTATCTTGCATGCGTTGCTTATTTTTTCACTTTTGTGGATCTTAGGTATACCGTAGGATTGGCTAGTTTTACTTATATATATATATATATATATATATATATATATGCGGTGTGTGTGTTTAAATATTTATGCATCTATGTAAACGTATGCGTTTATATGGAAACGGAAAAATAAAAATACACAAGAGCATAAATACTTTTCTGACTATAAGAAATTGAAATGAAAAGTAGCAAAACTTGAATGGAAAAATCAGAAGATCAATGATGTGCAGTTATCTCAAAGGATGTTTGGGGAAAGAACTGAAACAAACGCTAAAATAAATATTATCAATAAATTATCAGAAAGTCTTTGACAGATTCCTTTAGTTATAGATTGCAATATATCTTAAACTGACAAATGCAACACACAATCATTGCTGATGTATAAAAAAATGAAGATTTATAAAGCGTATACTTGAAAAATTGCTGACAATTTTTTCAATGCACATTCATTATTTTTACTCCGGCTATACTATGGACAGTACTGACTTATCTACACACAAATAGAAAGTGTCAAACCTTCCATGAAGCAATATCATATATGTTTCATTTCGGTTTAATATTTGTGTTTTTTCTTTTTTAATTTCTTTTGGGAAGGAGAGGTTCATGGACTAACTCGAAGCAAAATAAACAAGCATTATATACCCATACATATGCAATTACATCTTTCGTGCTCATTCATCAAAAACTTAATGAAGAGTTTCTTTTTTTATTTTTGCAGAACTAAATAATGTTCAACGTTTCTCGATGAGAAGCTATAAAAATCATGCATCGAATTACATTGAAACGCGACGTATATTTTTTACTAAATGACAGTTATTAATTTGACGTTACTTATATTTATTTCTCCTGGAAAGCTATGCAACCTGCATATTTTGTGTTCGAAACTGCCTAAAGGTACTGAAAGTAAATATGTAAATAATTCATTGAGGTCTCAATGTACATGGTGCAAAGGACTATGTTCTTAAGATAACAAATTGATTAAAATATATTTATTTACAGTTTTAAGACGGCGAGCTGGCAGAAATGTTAGCATGCTGGGCGAAATTCTTAGTGGTAATTCGTCTGTCGTTGCGTTCTGAGTTCAAATTCCGTCGAGGTCGACTTTGCTTTTCATCCTTTCGGGATCGATGAATAAGGTCTGTCCTTGTTTGTCCCCTTTGTGTTTAGCCCCTTGTGGGCAATAAAGAAATACATATTTATTTCTCTTGGAAAGCTATGCGACCTGCATATTTTGCGTTCGAAACTGCCAAAAGGTACTGAAAATAAATATGCAAATAAGTGATTGAGGTCTTGATGTACACGGTGCAAAGGACTATGTTTTTAAGATCACAAATTGATTAAAATATATTTATTAACATTTTTGATGACGGCCATATGTTAATTATCGCCGCGAGTCGTCTGTGCTCAATAAGATGGAAATATTAGCTTTAGAGCAATGCTGTAAATTTAATCATATTGAATTATAAACAGTGTATAATGGAAACGACATAATGTATTTTGTTTTATTCAAAACCGTTTAGGTCTGTAATTTTGCCAAATAGCAGATTATTCTGAAAGTTCTTTACCATATGCTTACGTTGAAAATACTGCACATCGAAGAGGAAAATGCAAGACAGCCATGGTATAATATTCCAATTACGATTATCAGAAGAAATGATGGTTAGAAATAAACTCAATCAAAATTTCGGCTGCTCTACCATTATTCAGTTACTGCAATCATGTCATTGTGATTGTGCGATATGTGCGATTCCTTGATAAATATATTAGAAAGAATATATGAATAGATGCAGGAGTGGCTGTGTGGTAAGTAGCTTGCTTACCAACCACATGGTTTCGGGTTCAGTCCCACTGCGTGGCACCTTGCGATAGTGACTTTTACTAAAGCCTCGGGCCGACCAAAGTGGATTTGGTAGACGGAAACTGAAAGAAGCCCGTCGTATATATGTATATTTATATATATGGGTGAATGAATTATCCCCTGTTTACCGTTAACATGGAAAATTCAAAGTAAAGGAATTTTATTAACATCTTCGTTCAACTCCATTTATTTATTTATTCATATATATATATATATATATATATATATATATTATATATATATATATACATGTGTGTGTGTGTATTTGTATGTCGGTGTTTGTCCCCGCAACATCGCTTGACAACCGATGCTGGTGTGTTGCATCCCCGTAACTTAGCGGTTCGGCAAAAGAGACAGATAGAATAAGTACTAGGCTTACAAAGAATAGGTCCTGGGGTCGATTTGCTCGACTAAAGGCGGTGTTCCAGCATGGCCGCAGTCAAATGAGTGAAACAAGTAAAAGAGTAAAAGAGTAACAGTAAAGAGAAGGAAAGTCGTCTGCAGAAATATGCATCTGTAGAATTGTAGCCACAGAATTGTTTTAAAACATATTGTGTGACTGATGTGTGAAGGACAGCAAGACAAAGAATGTTGACTACTCTTTTTCTGTGTATTACATTTTAGTGAGGAAAAACCTATGATATGGATAAACGGAATGAGAAAACCATTCCTTACTGTTTTGCATTGTTTTCATTTTTTTTTTTTTTTTTGAGACATACAGTATCACTCTTGAGAACTTGAAGGACAACGTTCTCAATTTCGGAACGTAGCGAATTATAAAGTATGAGCTGATGGTGAAGTGAAATCAGAGATATGTTTACATATTTCTAACTAGTAATTAAGACAAAAATAAAGCCTGTAAGACGACATACGTTGAAATCAAACCATGTGAGAAAAGAGGATAGCACGCAAACCAGCAGATTGTTCATTTTCTCTGTACTGCAATGAGAAAATTCGAACAAAAGCTAATGAGCCAGCATTTGTGAATAAAAGTATATACATTTTAATAGTAATAACTAAAAATTCAGACACTTTGAACCAACGTACCATAGGTTTATAAGGTGCATACACATCTCGGCAGGATCTTGAAAAGATTTGTAGATACGATAATTGAGATATGTATCAATATTAGACTACTAAAATTTAATTGAAGAATAGAAGTACATCAAATAAAACATTGATATCGCAAAAATTTTAATCTAGCTTTGTTACAACTTTGACATAAATCTGCAAACATATGGGGCGGTACACCTACGCGTTACTGCGATAGTTAACGAAAATAAACATCCAAATAATAAAAACAGGCAATGCTGATTCCGTTATGTGTTGTTTGTAATTTAAATATGATGGAATACATATTCTGCCAAATTACACTATTTTTAACAGCATCTCCTCGTCTCCTCGTTTTCACATCCGCTTATTTATTTTTATTTAAATTAACGTACAAATTTACATACAAGCGAACCTATACGTAAATATACCAAAGCAACCACTCAGACTTTTTCACAGATACACACTTTAACGTACGTCAAACACACAACCACAAAAATATGTATACTCTCAATCCCGAATACAAGGCTACATTAACACACAAAAACACGCAGCTCTCATGTCCTCTTAACCGGATACTCAATAATACACACACACACGTTCTAACACTACGGTACGTATACATAACAGGTCACGTACACAGCCAGATGTAAGATTTCACTCTTCATATGTCTACTTCCTCCTCTCTCTCACACTGTCTATCTGTCTATCTACATATTTATCTCTCTATCTATTTGCTTGTCATCTATCTATCTATCATCAATCTGTCTATCTAACTGTCTGTCGTTCTCTCTTTCTCTGCATTTCTCTCACTATCTATCTATCTATCGATCTATCCATCTATCTATCTATTTATCTATCTATCTATCGATCTATCCATCTATCTATCTCTTTATCTATCTATCTGGCTATCTATCTATATATCTATATATCTATCTATCTATCTATCTATCTCTCTATCTCTCTATCTCTCTGTCTGTTTGTCTATATGTCTATCTATCCCTCTATCTAATTATCTATCTATCTATCTATCTATCTATCTATCTATCTATCTATCTATCTATCTATCTATCTATCTATCTATCCGTGCGTCTGTCTATCCGTCTATCTGTTTATCTATCTAACTTTATATCTATCTATCTATCTATCTATCTATCTATCTATCTATCTATCTATCTATCTATCTATCTATCTATCTATCTATCTATCTATCTATCTATCTATCTATCTATCTATCTATCTATCTATCTATCTATCTATCTAGCTATCTATCTACCTATGAAACACATTAATATTATATATGTTCGCTCACACTAACATACATAGAATGAAATATGCATATAAGTACGTTTCATCCAAAGTAATAAGAGCAGAAGCCAACTCAAAATCGTTTAGTTGATGCAAACACTTTATTACCGTTTTTTTAATTCTATTGAAATTCAAAGTGGAATATATAAGCAAAATCACGTGATAGAACAAAGTACTAAAAATGATGGACTATTAGTATCTTAATGAAATACAATGTTGCATCGTTAAAAATGTGCAATTAGAGCGAGACACATACCAAAAATGTAACTTCAATTAGTGCTGCATTATATTTTAAAATTTTATAAGAATTACATGTGCTGTTATCATTTATTTTAAAATTATGCTTAAAGATTATCTTAGTTTTCTGCCCATATTCT
>NW_021834023.1:50000-52006 GCF_006345805.1 Octopus sinensis | reverse complement strand
TTTTGTACTTCTATGATTAGCCCCCTGCGGGCAAGAATCTATATATATATATATATTATATATATATATATACTTATAATTAGGGTTCAGCAAAGATTTGTTTTATTACATACCGAAGTTTAGAAATAGCAGCCAAAAAACCTTAGCTATTTCTTCTACTTTAAAAAGGGACTCCCAGAAAAACCAAGTTTTTAAAATAGAAGAAAAAGCTAACGTTTTTTGGCTGCTATTTCTAAACTTCGGTATGTTGGTAAAGCAAATCTCTGCTAACCCTAATTATTAAGTATTACTTAAGTTTACCATGAAATGGTCCTTTTTTCATGCCGAATGGTGAAATTATTGATTACTTCTCAATTAATTAATTTTACCCTTTGTTATTATATATATATACTAGCAGTATCGCCCGGCGTTGCTCGGGTTTGTAAGGGAAATAACTATATAAGCATTTTTAGAGAGTTATAGCCAAAAAATAGCAAAAAAATGAATGAAAAATGGAAAAAAATTATGGTAATTTTTTTTTTAAATCGTTGACTCATCGTAGACATTTTTTAGAGAGTTACTTCCCTTATATAATAGCGAAAAATGCATTAAAATGGAAAAAAAATGATGTAAATTTTTCTTTAAATCGTAGACGCGCGCTAATACCCAGAAGGGCTCGATATGAATCACGACTATAAGATACCGGTTTGGTTAAACTGCACCGCAAAATGTGGGAGTAGTTAGGAATCTAAATCGTAGGGACAGACACCACAACCTACTTTTATATATAAAGACTAGCAGTATCGCCCGGCGTTGCTCGGGTTTGTAAGGGAAAAACTATATAAGCATTTTTAGAGAGTTACTTCCCTCATAAATGCCAATTCGGGCTTTCTTAGCCATTTCTGTTTTGGTGTCTTCAAGCCATGAAGTCGTTGTTCTAAAAGAACGCTGGTCTCCTTGACAACGCATTACGATGTTGATTTCCTTACACTCCCTTCCCCACATCTTCACGAGGGAGGGAAGAAGGGGGAGAAGCAACACAGGTGCAGCTGTGAGCGTGGACGCCAACTCCGCCGCCATCGACACACGAAAAATTATGCATTAAAATGGAATAAAAAATGATGTTAAATTAATTTTTAAATCGTAGACTCATCGTAGACGCGCGCTAATACCCAGAAGGGCTCGATATGAATCACGACTATAAGATATCCGGTTTTGGTTAAACTGCACCGCAAAATGTGGGAGTAGTTAGGAATCTAAATCATAGGAGACAGACACACAACTTGACTTTTATATATAAAGATATCCTTCTGGATAGTTATATAAGCCAGCACATCCCATGCAAAAATCAGTTAGTCACCAGTCGGTGACGACTCAACCAAGTTCAGTCACATTGTGACGACTCAATTATAGAACGGACTGCTAGAATCATGATCACAAGGAATGCAGCTACTAAAGATAATGGTCAGAGAGAGAAATGAAGTTTACTGTCAGACAACACCCAACGATTCTCTCTAGCTCTAATTCTGTTCTCTTACAACATCATTTGTGGAGGCGCAATGGCCTAGTGGTTAGGGCAGCGGACTCGCGGTCGTAGGATCGCAGTTTCGATTCCCAGACCGGGCGTTGTGAGTGTTTATTGAGCAAAAACACCTAAAGCTCCATGAAGCTCCGGCAGGGATGGTGGTGATTCCTGCTGTACTCTTTCACCAGTGGAGGCGCAATGGCCCAGTGGTTAGGGCAGCGGACTCGTGGTTGTAGGATCGCGGTTTCGATTCCCAGACCGCGGCGTTGTGAGTGTATTGAGAGCAAAAACACCTAAAGCTCCACAGAGCTCCGGCAGGAGATGGTGGTGATCCCTGCTGTACTCTTTCACCACAACTTTCTCTCACTCTTACTTCCTGTTTCTGTTGTACCTGTATTTCAAAGGGCCGCCTGTCACTCTCTGTGTCACGCTGAATATCCCCGAGAACTACGTTAAGGGTACACGTGTCTGTGGAGTGCTCAGCCACTTACACGTTAATTTC
>NW_021834023.1:7500-45000 GCF_006345805.1 Octopus sinensis | reverse complement strand
CTGTGACCGCGAGTCCGCTGCCCTAACCACTGGGCCATTGTGCCTCCATCCGCGGTGTATAACACAAATAGTAAACAATCTCGTTGATCAAATGTTAAATCTGAAAATCAAAAATGTTTATTTTCCTCTTTTACAGGTTTAACAAGACCAGAAACTTTGACAAGGGCACAAAGTTCTAAAATTTTCAAAACTGGTAAATTAACAAACCCCTTTCTCCTTTTCAATTACACTTTACTCTCTTTTACTCTTTTACTTGTTTCAGTCATTTGACTGTGGCCATGCTGGAGTACCACCTTTTAGTCGAGCAAATCGACCCCGGGGCTTATTCTTTGTAAGCCCAGTATTTATTCTATCGGACTCTTTTGCCGAACCGCTAAGTGACGGGGACGTAAACACACCAGCATCGGTTGTCAAGCAATGCTAGGGGGACAAACACAGACACACACACACACACACATATATATACATATATATGACAGGCTTCTTTCAGTTTCCGTTTACCAAATCCCGAGGCTATAGTAGAAGACACTTGCCCAATGTGGCACGCAGTGGGACTGAACCCAGAACCATGTGGTTTGTAAGCAAGCTACTTACCACACAGCCACTCCTGCGCCATAGACATAATTTATTTCAATTCCGTCTTCTGTTTCTTTCTCTTAACTCGTGGTTTTTAGTCATTATTTTTTTATTTTTCCGAAATGTTTATTCCGACCAGGCGGTTCATAAGCGCAACTCAATTACTGATAGTGACTGTTCTTCAGATAAAACTACAGCTTTGAATCCACTCAGAGGTTTCCCATTGAGAAAGGCTAAAGAGTCATACATGAGGAGTATTTGAAGGACAACGAAAAACCTGGCTGATGACAGTCAAGGCTGATCTGGAACCCAACCTAGGCCCCCATATCTACGGCGTTCGCCGCTGGAATAAGGAGTGGTTGGAGATCATGCGGTCGTTAGCCTCAAATCGCCAGGTCTGGTCGGCGTTTGTGAGAGATGCAGCATTGAGGATGGATGAAGCCAGCTCAACCCACCTCGGGTGAATGCTGTAACAAGAAGAAGAAGTAGAACATAAGGTTGCTGGGTCATGCCCTCCGTCGTCAACCAGGAGAATTCATCTACGAAGCAATTGCCCCAGATCCCCTTCATGGTTGGCGAAAGTGATGTGGTGGACAACGAAAAACCTGGCTGATGACAGTCAAGGTTGATCTGGAACCCAACCTACGAAGTAATTGCCCCAGCTCCCCTTCAGGGTGGGCAAAAGTGATGTGGTGGACAACGAAAAACCTGGCTGATGACAGTCAAGGCTGATCTGGAACCCAACAAACGAAGCAATTGCCTCAGCTCCCCTTCAGGGTTGGCGAAAGTGTTGTGGTGGACAACGAAAAACCTGACTGATGACAGTCAAGGCTGATCTGGAACCCAAACTAGGCCCCCATATCTACGGCGTTCGCCGCTAGAATAAGGAGTGGTTGGAGATCACGCGGTCGTTAGCCTCAAATCGCCAGGTCTGGTCGGCATTTGTGAGAGATGCAGCATTGAGGATGAATGAAGCCAGCTCAACCCACCCCGGGTGAATGCTATCAAGTCAGTCAGTCAGTCAGCTAAAGAGTCAGAAATACAAATTGGGGAGTTCACTAGAGCAGTGATTTTCAACTGGGCTTGATATGGCTGTTGGGGGGGGGTCCATACAGGAATTTGTGTGAAGGCACATGGCCTAGTGGTTAGAGCAGCGGACTCGCAGTTGAGGGATCTCAGGTTCGAATCACAGACCGGGCGACGTGTGTGTTTATGAGCGAAAGACCTAAGCTCCACGCGGCTCCGGCAGAAGGTAATGGTGAAACTTCTGCTGACTCTTTCGCCACAACTTTCTCTCACTCTTTCTTGCGGAGGCACATGGCCTAGTGGTTAGAGCAGCGGACTCGCAGTTGAGGGATCTCAGGTTCGAATCACAGACCGGGCGACGTGTGTGTTTATGAGCGAAAGACCTAAGCTCCACGCGGCTCCGGCAGAAGGTAATGGTGAAACTTCTGACTCTTTCGCCACAACTTTCTCTCATTCTTTCTTGCGGAGACACATGGCCTAGTGGTTAGAGCAGCGGACTCGCAGTTGAGGGATCTCAGGTTCGAATCACAGACCGGGCGACGTGTGTGTTTATGAGCGAAAGACCTAAGCTCCACGCGGCTCCGGCAGAAGGTAATGGTGAAACTTCTGCTGACTCTTTCACCACAACTTTCTCTCACTCTTACCTTCTGCATCTTGCAGCTCACCTGTGATGGACCGGCATCCCATCCGGGTGGGGAACCTATACGCCAAGAAACCGGGAAACCAGCCCTTATGAGTTAGGCATGGCTCAGGAAGGAACAGACAACAAAAACAGGATTTTGTTGATAAAATTTATGTACAATTAATTGGTTATAGTTTTAGAGTACACAAAATATTTTAACAATTTTTTTACACAATTAGCGCAGGAGTGGCTGTGTGGTAAGTAGCTTGCTAACCAACTACATGGTTCCGGGTTCAGACCCACTGCGTGGCATCTTGGGCAAGTGTCTTCTGCTATAGCCCCGGGCCGACCAATGCCTTGTGAGTGGATTTGGTAGACAGAAACTGAAAGAAGCCTGTCGTATATATGTGTATATATATGTATGTATGTATGTTTGTGTGTCTGTGTTTGTCCCCCTAGCATTGCTTGACAACCGATGCTGGTGTGTTTACGTCCCCGTCACTTAGCGGTTCGGCAAAAGAGACCGATAGAATAAGTACTGGGCTTACAAAGAATAAGTCATGGGGTGTCGAGTTGCTCGACTATAGGCGGTGCTCCAGCATGGCCGCAGTCAAATGACTGAAACAAGTAAAAGAGTAAACTTAGCGGTTCGGCAAAAGAGACCGATAGAATAAGTACTAGGCTTACAAAGAATAAGTCCTGGGGTCGAATTGCTTGACTAAAGGCAGTGCTCCAGCATGGCCACAGTCAAATGACTGAAACAAGTAAAAGAGTAAAAAGAGTAAAGAGAATCCCTAATGACATTTAATTATTAAAATAGGATTTTTTAAAAACATAAAATGGTTATAAGGGTCCACCCGTGTCAAATAGGAATCAAAAGGTCCATAGATGAAAAATGGTTGGGAACCATTGCACTAGACGGAAGCACTAGGCAGATATGGTGTTCTCCCACCTTTTACTATCAGTGAGAATTTTTTCTCCTTGGTAAATGCAGTGAATTTGCCTTTAGAAGTTAAATTATATCAAATATATTATAACTAAGGAAAGGTTAATTATGACTGACAATTTCACTCTTAGAGCACAAATAATAATAATAATGATAATGATAATGATAATGATAATAGCAAAAATGATGATGATGATGATGATGATGATGATGATGATGATGATGATGATGATGATGATAGCAAAAATGATGATGATGATGATGATGATGATGATGATGATGATGATGATGAGAGGATGATGATGATGATTGATGATGATGATGATGGTGGTGGTGGTGGTGGTGGTGGTGGTGGTGGTGATGATGATGATGATGATGATGAATGATGATGATGATGAAGAGGATGATGATGATGATGATGATGATGATGGTGGTGGTGGTGGGGTGGTGGTGGTGGTGATGATGATGATGATGATGATGAAGAGGATGAGGATGAGGATGATGATGATGATGATGATGATGATGATGATCATCATCATCATCATCATCATCATCATTATCATCATCTCCACCATCATCCTCCTCCTCCTCCACAGATTTGCTTATCAGTTGTTTGACCTTAACCAGTTGAGCATGTCCCTTAGTGGCTGACGATATGTGCATCTCTGATCACGAGCAGAAGTAGTGGGGGAGCATCATAGCCATGTGTTGAGAGGGATTCTTTGGGGTTTGAATAATTCACCTTTGGAAACATGGGTGTTTCGTTCGACGTCCTTAAACAATCCTTATTTAGGGACCTTTTGAGCGAGATGGGTTACTCGACTAGAAGAAAATTCTAACTGGGCCCCACCTGCAAGGTCATGCACTGTATATCTTGATATGAGATCACCATGTCGCGCACATATGGTTGTGATGCATGTGCCTGGTGTACCCTTATCAGACGGGTAGTCATGATGGATCTACTGGGCTTCGTATATTTTACCCCAGTGTCACTTTGATGGCATGCACTGCTCTCTCACTCAATAACAATAATAATAATAATAATAATAATAATAGTAATAATAATAATAATAATAATAATCATCGTCGTCATGTAATCATTTTGGGTTCAGTCCTAATGTGTGGCACTTAGTGTAGGTGTCCTCGACTATAGCCCCAGGCAAACCAACGCATTTTGGGCGGATTATGTAGACAGAAGTTGAAAGAAGCCTATTGTATATATATATAATTATATTATATTACATATAGGAGTGGCTGTGTGGTAAGTAGCTTGTTTACCAGCCACATGGTTCCGGGTTCAGTCCCACTGCGTGGCACCTTGGGCAAGTGTCCTCTGCTATAGCCCCGGGCCGACCAATGCCTTGTGAGTGGATTTGGTAGACGGAAATTGAAAGAAGCCCGTCGTATATATGTATATATATATATATATATGTGTGTGTGTGTGTGTTTGTGTGTCTGTGTTTGTCCCCCTAGCATTGCTTGACAACCGATGCTGGTGTGTTTTTGTCCCCGTCACTTAGCGGTTCGGCAAAAGAGACCAATAGAATAAGTACTGGGCTTACAAAAGAATAAGTCTCGGGGTCGAGTTGCTCGATTAAAGGCGGTGCTCCAGCATGGCCGCAGTCAAATGACTGAAACAAGTAAAAGAGTAAAAAAAAGATTAAAAGAGAATATAAAGATACATAGATATATGATTTTTTACTTGTTTCAATCGTTAGACTGTAACCATGTTGGGGTAGGGCCTAGAAGAATTTTTAGTCAAATCAATCAAGCCCGGTACCTTTTTTAAGACTGGTACTAATTGTATTGGTCCCTTTTGCCAAAACACTAAGTTATAGGGATGTAAACACACCAGCATGGGTCAGCCTGAGGCTATAGCTGTGGAATCGCGTGGTTTAGTGGTTAGGGTGTCAGCATCATGATCGTAAGATTGTGGTTTCGATTCCTAGACTGGGCGACGCATTGTGTTCTTGAGCAAAACACATCATCCAGTCAATTAAGGCGGCGAGCTGGTAGAAACGTTAGCACGCCGGGCGAAATGCTTAGCGGTATTTCGTCTGTCGTTATGTTCTGAGTTCAAATTCCGCCAAGGTCAACTTTGCCTTTCATCCTTTCGGGGCCGATAAATAAAGTACCAGTTTCACACTGGGGTCAATGTAATCGACTTAATCCCTTTGTCTGTCCTTGTTTGTCCTCTCTGTGTTTAGCCCCTTGTGGGTAGTAAAGAAATGGATATAGCGTCTGTCGTTACGTTCTGAGTTCAAATTCCGCCGAGGTCAACTTTGCCTTTCATCCTTTCGGGGTCGATAAATAAAGTACCAGTTTCACACTGGGGTCAATGTAATCGACTTAATCCCTTTGTCTGTCCTTGTTTGTTCTCTCTGTGTTTAGCCCCTTGTGGGTAGTAAAGAAATAGGTATTTTGTCTGTCGGTACGTTTTGAGTTCAAATTCCGCCGAGGTCAACTTTGCCTTTCATCCTTTCGGGGTCGATAAATAAAGTACCAGTTTCACACTGGGGTCAATGTAATCGACTTAATCCCTTTGTCTGTCCTTGTTTGTCCTCTCTGTGTTTAGCCCCTTGTGGGTAGTAAAGAAATAGGTATTTCGTCTGCGCTACGCTCTGAGTTCAAATTCCGCCGAGGTCGACTTTGCCTTTCATCCTTTCGGGGTCGATAAATAAAGTACCAGTTTCACACTGGGGTCAATGTAATCGACTTAATCCCTTTGTCTGTCCTTGTTTGTCCTCTCTGTGTTTAGCCCCTTGTGGGTAGTAAAGAAATAGGTATTTCGTCTGCGCTACGCTCTGAGTTCAAATTCCGCCGAGGTCGACTTTGCCTTTCATCCTTTCGGGGTCGATAAATAAAGTACCAGTTTTGCACTGGGGTCGATATAATCGACTTAATCCCTTTGTCTGTCCTTGTTTGTCCCCTCTGTGTTTAGCCCCTTGTGGGTAGTAAAGAAATAGGTATTTCATCTGCCGCTACATTCTGAGTTCAAATTCCGCCGAGGTCGACTTTGCCTTTCATCCTTTTGGCATCGATTAAATAAGTACCAGTTACGCACTGGGGTCGATATAATCGACTTAATCCATTTGTCTGTCCTTGTTTGTCCCCTCTGTGTTTAGCCCCTTGTGGGTAGTAAATAAATAGGTATTTCATCTGCCGCTACATTCTGAGTTCAAATTCCCCCGAGGTCGACTTTGCCTTTCATCCTTTCGGGGTACCAGTTTTGCACTGTGGTCGATATAATCGACTTAATCCCTTTGTCTGTCCTTGTTTGTCCCTTCTATGTTTTTGTTTAGCCCCTTGTGAGCAATAAAGAAATATATAGCTGAATACACTTGCCCAAGGTGTCACACTGCGTGACTGAACCCAGAACCATGAGGTTGAGAAGCCAACTTCTTACCCGATTTCTTTATTTCAGAAAAAGTTCAGCTCCAGAAGAGTGCCACTCTTTATATTAATTTCCCAAATATAGAAAGACCAGTGGAGTGGATATGTAAAAATTATAGATATGAATGCGACGACAAGACGTGCGATAACACCATTGATTTTCAAGTGACACAGCATGGGGATAATTCCACTCTTCAGATCCAAAACGTTACGAACGAATGTTTGACTTGGACCTTTCATGACAACAACAACAACTTCGGAAAATTTGACTTGAAGACAAACGGTAAGGAATTGATTTATAATAATAATAATAATAATAATAATAATAATAATAACGATAATAATGATAATAATAATAACAATAATAACAATAATAACAATAATAATAATAATAATAACAACTATAATAATAATAATAATAATAATAATAATAAAATAATAATAACGATAATAATAATAACAATAATAACAATAATAATAATAACAATAATAATAATAATAATAATAACAACTATAACAATAATAATAATAGTAATAATAATAATAATAATAATAACGATAATAATAATAACAATAATAACAATAATAATAATAACAATAATAATAATAATAATAATAATAACTATAACAATAATAATAATAATAATAATAATAATAATAATAATAATAACAACAACTATAACAATAATAATAATAATAATAACAACTATAACGATAATAATAATAACAATAATAATAATAACAACTATAACGATAATAATAATAATAATAATAATAATAATAATAATAACGATAATAATGATAATAATAATAACAATAATAACAATAATAACAATAATAATAATAACAATAATAATAATAACAACTATAACAATAATAATAATAATAATAATAATAATAATAATAATAATAATAATAACGATAATGATGATAATAATAATAACAATAATAATAATAACAATAATAATAATAATAACAACTATAACAATAATAATAATAATAATACAAATACATAACGAAAACAGCAGGACTAACATATTCGCTAGCTTCTGCACGCATTTTTTTTCTCTCCTTGTTTCTCTCCGTGTTTCTTTTCTGTGTATCTTTCCGTTGAAGAGCGTAGGCTCGAAACGTAAAAGACTTGTTTTATTTATATTCCTGAGCGCCATACTAATACAATTGTTTGTTTGTATTCCACCTGCCTTCGTCTTTTGTTTATTTTCATAAAGCTTCCCGTTATATATATGTGACCTCGTGTGAGGGCGCGTGGCTTAGTGGTTAGGGCATTCGGCTCATGATCGTAAGGTTGTGAGTTCGATTCCCGGCGACGCGTTGTGTCCTTGAGCAAGACACTTTATTTCACGTTGCTCCAGTCCACTCAGCTGGCAAAAATGAGTTGTACTTGTATTTCAAAGGGTCAGCCTTGTCACTCTCTGTGTCACGCTGATTATCCCCGAGAACTACGTTAAGGGTACACGTGTCTGTGGAATGCTCAGCCATTTGCACGTTAATTTCACGAGCAAGCTGTTCCGTTGATCGTATCAGCTGGGACCCTTGTTGTCGTAACCGGCGGAGTCTTTTTTTTAATGTGACCTTGTGTGTAACGTTGGCGATTTTTTTCCTCTGTTTTCCCTTCTCTGGATCTTTCCTTCTCCTATGTTTCCGACAAAGAGCTCCGCTCGAAACGTTAAACCCTCCTTCTTTCCTTCTTTCCTGAGCGACCAATAATACTATATTTGTTCCACATCCTCGCGTTGTGTTTTTTTGTGCTTTCTTGTTTGGATTAACTTTACATATATATATATCACGTGATCACGTGACCGACCAGACCATCAGATGTTGTTACACATCGCTGGTCACAATGCGTTCGCATTGTTTTAACCTTTGAATGACGCCACCCCGCTGGCTAAGCGAGCAGGCCATATATATATATATATATATATATATATATATATATATATATATATAATTATAATAATAAGTGTTTTTTGCAACAAGTTGCTTAAACCACATACCGAAAATATTAGAAATAGCAGCCAAAAGACTACTATTTCCTTTTACTACAAGAATAAGTCTCCACAGACAACAATATTTGTAACTCAAATATGGCAAAAAAAGAAGAAAAACAATGAAATCACACAATGAAATCTGAAGACTGTGATTTCATTGTTTTTCTTCTTTTTTTGCCATCACATGGCTCCGGGTTCAGTCCCACTGCGTGGCATCTTGGGCAAGTGTCTTCTACTATAGCCCCGGGCCGACCAATGCCTTGTGAGTGGATTTGGTAGACGGAAACTGAAAGAAGCCCGTCGTATATATGTATATATATATATATGTGTATGTGTGTGTGTGTGTTTGTGTGTCTGTGTTTGTCCCCCTAGCATTGCTTGACAACCGATGCTGGTGTGTTTACGTCCCCGTCACTTAGCGGTTCGGCAAAAGAGATCGATAGAATAAGTACTGGGCTTACAAAGAATAAGTCCTGGGGTCGATTTGCTCGACTAAAGGTGGTGCTCCAGCATGGCCGCAGTCAAATGACTGAAACAAGTAAAAGAGTAAAGAGAGAGTATGTGAGTTACAAATATTGTTGTCTGTGGAGACTTATTTTTGTAGTAAAAGGAAATAGTAGTCCTTTGGCTGCTATTTCTAATATTTTCGGTATGTGGTTTAAGCAACTTGTTGCAAAAAACCCTTATTATTATAATTATAAAAATTTTTACCGAATATAGTCTTTTCCATACCGAAATACTACTAGCCGAAATTTGTTGATTTTATTAAATTGATTATATTTCACCCTATATCAGAGAAAGGCAGAATGCCACTTAAATCTGAACACTACTATAGAAATATTTTTTTAAAAAAACTTTTCTTCTAATTTTTCTAAATTTAATTATTTAATCGTTACAGTTGAAAAGGTCTCAAAATGACCGAAACCGGTACTGAAATGTTCACTATAAAATTATTTTAGCATTTTCTATTTTTGACTTGTTTTTTCATATATATATATATATATATATATATGTGTATATATATGTATATATATATATATATATATATACTAGCAGTATAACCCGGTGTTGCTCAGGTTTGTTTTTTAGTTGCGCTTAAAATGGCAGACTTTGATGTTGTGTTAACAAAGTTTTGACATAGTTTCAATCTTTTTTGAAAAGTTAAAATTTTGCATTATGTAGCTTGTAATTTTCTTTAAGTGAACATTTTTCTGGTTGAAATACACCGAAAAATGGCGACACAGCAGTAAAAAAATCGTAAAAAAATAGGGATTTTCGTAGAAAAAAAAGCATCATTTTGATGTAAATATTTTTTGGTCCGATTTGAATGTTATCTTCTACGGAAGGAAGAGCAAGCCTTCTTCTATCATACTCTCAATTTTGGTCAACTTGCGCCGCAGGGTCTCGGAGGAGATAGTGTTAGTTGAAGGCTGCCAAACCTGCCACACACATACACAGACATTCAACTTCAGCTTTATATATATAGGGATTACTAGCAGTTTCGCCCGGAGTTGCTCGGGTTTGTTTCGACCCTTTAGAATTGGAATTTTTGAAAAGTAAAAATGTTGCATTATGTAGCTTGTTATTCTCTTTAAGCAAACATTTTTCTGGTTGAAATACACCGAAAAATGGCAACACAGCAGCCAAAAAATCGTAAAAAATAGTGATTTTCATAGAAAAAAAGCACCTTTTTGATGTAAATAATTTTTGGTGTTAACATGGCCCGATTTGAATTTTTCTTCTACGGATGGAAGAGCAAGCCTTCTTCTATCATACTCTCAATTTTGGTCAACTTGCGCCGCAGGGTCTCGGAGGAGATAGTGTTAGTTGAAGGCTGCCAAACCTGCCACACACATACACAGACATTCAACTTCAGCTTTATATATATAGAGATTACTAGCAGTTTCACCCGGAGTTGCTCGGGTTTGTTTCAACCCTTTAGAATTGGAATTTTTGAAAAGTAAAAAGTAAGATAAATAGTATCAATTTTGTTGATCAAATGT
This sequence comes from Octopus sinensis, assembly GCF_006345805.1. NCBI lineage: Eukaryota > Metazoa > Mollusca > Cephalopoda > Octopoda > Octopodidae > Octopus > Octopus sinensis. The sequence goes on along the minus strand of NW_021834023.1, from coordinate 34,425 downwards.
AAAATCTGAAAATTAAAACCTTTTTATTTCCATCTTTTACAGGTTTCAGAAAAGCAGAAACTTATGAAATTACTCAAAATAGTAAATAGATTTTCAAACCTTTTTTCTCCTTTCAAACTAAACACTGTCTCTTGAAATTTCTCTTCCATTTCTTTCTTTTAACTCAATCTTCTTCAGTCCCATTGTGTGTCCCCTTGTATAAATGCCTTCCACTATAGCCCCAGACCAACTAAAAGGTTTGCGAGTGGATTAGGCAGACAGAAGTAGAAATAAGCCCATTGGGTGTGTATGTATATTGTTATATTATATTACAGAATTAAAGATTATATATATATATATATATATAATATAGATATATATATATATATATATATCACTGTGACCGACCAGGCTGTCAGATGTTGCTAAACATCGCTGGTCACAATGCACTTCGCATTGTTTTATCCTTCAAATAACACCCCCCACCCCCGCTGGCTAAGAAGAAAGAGTGAGAGAAAGTTGTGGTGAAAGGGTACAGCAGGGATCGCCTCCACGCACACTGAAGAATGACATCAGTTTTTAGTGCATGTGCATTAGGGAACTTCCTTAGGCCTTTCCAGAAGGTTCCAGCCCCGCACACGCACACTGAAGAATGACATCAGTTTTTAGTGCATGTGCATTAGGGAACTTCCTTTGGCCTTTCCAGAAGGTTCCAGCCCCGCACACGCACAATGAAGAATGACATCAGTTTTTAGTGCATGTGCATTAGGGAACTTCCTTTGGCCTTTCCAGAAGGTTCCAGCCCCACACACGCACACTGAAGAATGACATCAGTTTTTAGTGCATGTGCATTAGGGAACTTCTTTGGCCTTTCCAGAAGGTTCCAGCCCCACACACGCACACTGAAGAATGACATCAGTTTTTAGTGCATGTGCATTAGGGAACTTCCTTTGGCCTTTCCAGAAGGTTCCAGCCCCACACACGCACACTGAAGAATGACATCAGTTTTTAGTGCATGTGCATAAGTGAACTTCCTTAGGCCTTTCCAGAAGGTTCCAGCCCCACACACGCACACTGAAGAATGACATCAGTTTTTAGTGCATGTGCATAAGTGAACTTCCTTTGGCCTTTCCAAAAAGTTCCAGCCCCACACACGCACACTGAAGAATGACATCAGTTTTTAGTGCATGTGCATTAGGGAACTTCCTTTGGCCTTTCCAGAAGGTTCCAGCCCCGCACACGCACACTGAAGAATGACATCAGTTTTTAGTGCATGTGCATAAGTGAACTTCCTTTGGCCTTTCCAGAAGGTTCCAGCCCCGCACACGCACACTGAAGAATGACATCAGTTTTAGTGCATGTGCATTAGGGAACTTCCTTTGGCCTTTACAGAAGGTTCCAGCACCGCACACGCACACTGAAGAATGACATCAGTTTTAGTGCATGTGCATAAGTGAACTTCCTTTGGCCTTTACAGAAGGTTCCAGCCCCGCACACGCACACTGAAGAATGACATCAGTTTTAGCGCATGTGCATTAGGGAACTTCCTTTGGCCTTTCCAGAAGGTTCCAGCCCCCACAACGCACACTGAAGAATGACATCAGTTTTTAGTGCATGTGCATTAGGGAACTTCCTTTGGCCTTTCCAGAAGGTTCCAGCCCCGCACACGCACACTGAAGAATGACATCAGTTTTTAGTGCATGTGCATTAGGGACTTCCTTTGGCCTTTCCAGAAGGTTCCAGCCCCGCACACGCACACTGAAGAATGACATCAATTTTTAGTGCATGTGCATTAGGGAACTTCCTTTGGCCTTTCCAGAAGGTTCCAGCCCCGCACACGCACACTGAAGAATGACATCAGTTTTTAGTGCATGTGCATTAGGGAACTTCCTTTGGCCTTTCCAGAAGGTTCCAGCCCCGCACACGCACACTGAAGAATGACATCAGTTTTTAGTGCATGTGCATTAGGGAACTCCTTTGGCCTTTCCAGAAGGTTCCAGCCCCGCACACGCACACTGAAGAATGACATCAGTTTTTAGTGCATGTGCATTAGGGAACTTCCTTTGGCCTTTCCAGAAGGTTCCAGCCCCGCACACGCACAGTGAAGAATGATATCAGTTTTTAGTGCATGTGCATTAGGGAACTTCCTTTGGCCTTTCCAGAAGGTTCCAGCCCCGCACACGCACACTGAAGAATGACATCAATTTTTAGTGCATGTGCATTAGGGAACTTCCTTTGGCCTTTCCAGAAGGTTCCAGCCCCGCACACGCACAATGAAGAATGACATCAGTTTTTAGTGCATGTGCATTAGGAACTTCCTTTGGCCTTTCCAGAAGGTTCCAGCCCCGCACACGCACACTGAAGAATGACATCAGTTTTAGTGCATGTGCATTAGGGAACTTCCTTTGGCCTTTCCAGAAGGTTCCAGCCCCGCACACGCACACTGAAGAATGACATCAGTTTTAGTGCATGTGCATTAGGGAACTTCCTTTGGCCTTTCCAGAAGGTTCCAGCCCCGCACACGCACAGTGAAGAATGATATCAGTTTTTAGTGCATGTGCATTAGGGAACTTCCTTTGGCCTTTCCAGAAGGTTCCAGCCCCGCACACGCACACTGAAGAATGACATCAGTTTTTAGTGCATGTGCATAAGTGAACTTCCTTTGGCCTTTACAGAAGGTTCCAGCCCCACACACGCACACTGAAGAATGACATCAGTTTTTAGTGCATGTGCATAAGTGAACTTCCTTTGGCCTTTACAGAAGGTTCCAGCCACACACCGCACACTGAAGAATGACATCAGTTTTTAGTGCATGTGCATTAGGGAACTTCCTTAGGCCTTTCCAGAAGGTTCCAGCCCCGCACACGCACACTGAAGAATGACATCAGTTTTAGTGCATGTGCATTAGGGAACTTCCTTAGGCCTTTCCAGAAGGTTCCAGCCCCGCACACGCACATGAAGAATGACATCAGTTTTTAGTGCATGTGCATTAGGGAACTTCCTTAGGCCTTTACAGAAGGTTCCAGCCCCGCACACGCACACTGAAGAATGACATCAGTTTTAGTGCATGTGCATTAGGGAACTTCCTTAGGCCTTTCCAGAAGGTTCCAGCCCCACACACGCACATGAAGAATGACATCAGTTTTCAGTGCATGTGCATAAGTGAACTTCTTTGGCCTTTCCAGAAGGTTCCAGCCCCACACACGCACACTGAAGAATGACATCAGTTTTCAGTGCATGTGCATAAGTGAACTTCCTTTGGCCTTTCCAGAAGGTTCCAGCCCCACACACGCACACTGAAGAATGACATCAGTTTTCAGTGCATGTGCATAAGTGAACTTCCTTTGGCCTTTACAGAAGGTTCCAGCCCCACACACGCACACTGAAGAATGACATCAGTTTTTAGTGCATGTGCATTAGGGAACTTCCTTAGGCCTTTCCAGAAGGTTCCAGCCCCGCACACGCACACTGAAGAATGACATCAGTTTTTAGTGCATGTGCATTAGGGAACTTCCTTAGGCCTTTCCAGAAGGTTCCAGCCCCGCACACGCACACTGAAGAATGACATCAGTTTTTAGTGCATGTGCATTAGGGAACTTCCTTAGGCCTTTACAGAAGGTTCCAGCCCCGCACACGCACACTGAAGAATGACATCAGTTTTTAGTGCATGTGCATTAGGGAACTTCCTTAGGCCTTTCCAGAAGGTTCCAGCCCCACACACGCACACTGAAGAATGACATCAGTTTTCAGTGCATGTGCATAAGTGAACTTCCTTTGGCCTTTCCAGAAGGTTCCAGCCCCACACACGCACACTGAAGAATGACATCAGTTTTCAGTGCATGTGCATAAGTGAACTTCCTTTGGCCTTTCCAGAAGGTTCCAGCCCCACACACGCACACTGAAGAATGACATCAGTTTTCAGTGCATGTGCATAAGTGAACTTCCTTGGCCTTACAGAAGGTTCCAGCCCCACACACGCACACTGAAGAATGACATCAGTTTTCAGTGCATGTGCATAAGTGAACTTCCTTTGGCCTTTACAGAAGGTTCCAGCCCCACACACGCACACTGAAGAATGACATCAGTTTTCAGTGCATGTGCATAAGTGAACTTCCTTTGGCCTTTACAGAAGGTTCCAGCCCCACACACGCACACTGAAGAATGACATCAGTTTTTAGTGCATGTGCATAAGTGAACTTCCTTTGGCCTTTACAGAAGGTTCAGCCCGCACACGCACACTGAAGAATGACATCAGTTTTTAGTGCATGTGCATAAGTGAACTTCCTTTGGCCTTTCCAGAAGGTTCCAGCCCCACACACGCACACTGAAGAATGACATCAGTTTTCAGTGCATGTGCATAAGTGAACTTCCTTTGGCCTTTCAGAAGGTTCCAGCCCCACACACGCACACTGAAGAATGACATCAGTTTTCAGTGCATGTGCATAAGTGAACTTCCTTTGGCCTTTCCAGAAGGTTCCAGCCCCACACACGCACACTGAAGAATGACATCAGTTTTCAGTGCATGTGCATAAGTGAACTTCCTTTGGCCTTTCCAGAAGGTTCCAGCCCCACACACGCACACTGAAGAATGACATCAGTTTTCAGTGCATGTGCATAAGTGAACTTCCTTTGGCCTTTCCAGAAGGTTCCAGCCCCACACACGCACACTGAAGAATGACATCAGTTTTCAGTGCATGTGCATTAGGGAACTTCCTTAGGCCTTTCCAGAAGGTTCCAGCCCCACACACGCACACTGAAGAATGACATCAGTTTTTAGTGCATGTGCATAAGTGAACTTCCTTTGGCCTTTCCAGAGGTTCCAGCCCCACACACGCACACTGAAGAATGACATCAGTTTTTAGTGCATGTGCATTAGGGAACTTCCTTTGGCCTTTCCAGAAGGTTCCAGCCCCGCACACGCACACTGAAGAATGACATCAGTTTTTAGTGCATGTGCATAAGTGAACTTCCTTTGGCCTTTCCAGAAGGTTCCAGCCCCCACACGCACACTGAAGAATGACATCAGTTTTTAGTGCATGTGCATTAGGGAACTTCCTTTGGCCTTTCCAGAAGGTTCCAGCCCCACCACACACGCACACTGAAGAATGACATCAGTTTTTAGTGCATGTGCATAAGTGAACTTCCTTTGGCCTTTCCAGAAGGTTCCAGCCCCACACACGCACACTGAAGAATGACATCAGTTTTTAGTGCATGTGCATTAGGGAACTTCCTTTGGCCTTTCAGAAGGTTCCAGCCCCACACACGCACACTGAAGAATGACATCAGTTTTTAGTGCATGTGCATAAGTGAACTTCCTTTGGCCTTTCCAGAAGGTTCCAGCCCCACACACACGCACACTGAAGAATGACATCAGTTTTTAGTGCATGTGCATTAGGGAACTTCCTTGGCCTTTACAGAAGGTTCCAGCCCCACACACGCACACTGAAGAATGACATCAGTTTTTAGTGCATGTGCATAAGTGAACTTCCTTTGGCCTTTACAGAAGGTTCCAGCCCCACACACGCACACTGAAGAATGACATCAGTTTTTAGTGCATGTGCATAAGTGAACTTCCTTTGGCCTTACAGAAGGTTCCAGCCCCACACACGCACACTGAAGAATGACATCAGTTTTTAGTGCATGTGCATAAGTGAACTTCCTTTGGCCTTTACAGAAGGTTCCAGCCCCACACACGCACACTGAAGAATGACATCAGTTTTTAGTGCATGTGCATTAGGGAACTTCCTTTGGCCTTTCCAGAAGGTTCCAGCCCCGCACACGCACACTGAAGAATGACATCAGTTTTTAGTGCATGTGCATAAGTGAACTTCCTTTGGCCTTTCCAGAAGGTTCCAGCCCCACACACGCACACTGAAGAATGACATCAGTTTTTAGTGCATGTGCATTAGGGAACTTCCTTTGGCCTTTCCAGAAGGTTCCAGCCCCACACACGCACACTGAAGAATGACATCAGTTTTTAGTGCATGTGCATAAGTGAACTTCCTTTGGCCTTTACAGAAGGTTCCAGCCCCACACACGCACACTGAAGAATGACATCAGTTTTTAGTGCATGTGCATAAGTGAACTTCCTTTGGCCTTTCCAGAAGGTTCCAGCCCCACACACGCACACTGAAGAATGACATCAGTTTTTAGTGCATGTGCATTAGGGAACTTCCTTTGGCCTTTCCAGAAGGTTCCAGCCCCACACACGCACACTGAAGAATGACATCAGTTTTTAGTGCATGTGCATAAGTGAACTTCCTTTGGCCTTTCCAAAAGGTTCCAGCCCCACACACGCACACTGAAGAATGACATCAGTTTTTAGTGCATGTGCATTAGGGAACTTCCTTTGGCCTTTACAGAAGGTTCCAGCCCCACACACGCACACTGAAGAATGACATCAGTTTTTAGTGCATGTGCATAAGTGAACTTCCTTTGGCCTTTACAGAAGGTTCCAGCCCCACACACGCACACTGAAGAATGACATCAGTTTTTAGTGCATGTGCATAAGTGAACTTCCTTTGGCCTTTACAGAAGGTTCCAGCCCCACACACGCGCACTGAAGAATGACATCAGTTTTTAGTGCATGTGCATAAGTGAACTTCCTTTGGCCTTTACAGAAGGTTCCAGCCCCACACACGCACACTGAAGAATGACATCAGTTTTTAGTGCATGTGCATAAGGGAACTTCCTAAGGCCTTTCCAGAAGGTTCCAGCCCCACACACGCACACTGAAGAATGACATCAGTTTTTAGTGCATGTGCATAAGTGAACTTCCTTTGGCCTTTCCAGAAGGTTCCAGCCCCACACACGCACACTAAAGAATGACATCAGCTTTTAGTGCATGTGCATAAGTGAACTTCCTTTGGCCTTTACAGAAGGTTCCAGCCCCACACACGCACACTGAAGAATGACATCAGTTTTTAGTGCATGTGCATAAGTGAACTTCCTTTGGCCTTTACAGAAGGTTCCAGCCCCACCACACACGCACACTGAAGAATGACATCAGTTTTAGTGCATGTGCATAAGTGAACTTCCTTTGGCCTTTACAGAAGGTTCCAGCCCCACACACGCACACTGAAGAATGACATCAGTTTTTAGTGCATGTGCATAAGTGAACTTCCTTTGGCCTTTACAGAAGGTTCCAGCCCCACACACGCACACTGAAGAATGACATCAGTTTTTAGTGCATGTGCATAAGTGAACTTCCTTTGGCCTTTACAGAAGGTTCCAGCCCCACAACACGCACACTGAAGAATGACATCGTTTTAGTGCATGTGCATAAGTGAACTTCCTTTGGCCTTTAAGAAGGTTCCAGCCCCACACACACGCACACTGAAGAATGACATCAGTTTTTAGTGCATGTGCATAAGGGAACTTCCTAAGGCCTTTCCAGAAGGTTCCAGCCCCACACCACGCACACTGAAGAATGACATCAGTTTTTAGTGCATGTGCATAAGTGAACTTCCTTTGGCCTTTACAGAAGGTTCCAGCCCCACACACGCACACTGAGAATGACATCAGTTTTTAGTGCATGTGCATAAGTGAACTTCCTTTGGCCTTTCCAGAAGGTTCCAGCCCCACACACGCACACTGAAGAATGACATCAGTTTTTAGTGCAGTGCATAAGGGAACTTCCTAAGGCCTTTCCAGAAGGTTCCAGCCCCACACACGCACACTGAAGAATGACATCAGTTTTCAGTGCATGTGCATAAGTGAACTTCCTTTGGCTTTCCAGAAGGTTCCAGCACCCCACAACGCGCACACTGAAGAATGACATCAGTTTTTAGTGCATGTGCATAAGTGAACTTCCTTTGGCCTTTCCAGAAGGTTCCAGCCCCGCACACGCACACACTGAAGAATGACATCAGTTTTTAGTGCATGTGCATAAGTGAACTTCCTTTGGCCTTTACAGAAGGTTCCAGCCCCACACACGCACACTGAAGAATGACATCAGTTTGTAGCATGTGCATAAGTGAACTTCCTTTGGCCTTTACAGAAGGTTCCAGCCCCACACACGCACACTGAAGAATGAACATCAGTTTTTAGTGCATGTGCATTAGGGAACTTCCTTAGGCCTTGTCCCAGAAGGTTCAAGCCCCACACACGCACACTGAAGAATGACATCAGTTTTTAGTGCATGTGCATAAGTGAACTTCCTAAGCCTTTCCAGAAGGTTCCAGCCCCACACACGCACACTGAAGAATGACATCAGTTTTTAGTGCATGTGCATAAGTGAACTTCCTTTGGGCTTTCCAGAAGGTTCCAGTCCCGCAACGCACACTGAAGAATGACATCAGTTTTTAGTGCATGTGCATTAGGGAACTTCCTTAGGCCTTTCCAGAAGGTTCAGCCCCACACACGCACACTGAAGAATGACATCAGTTTTTAGTGCATGTGCATAAGTGAACTTCCTAAGGCCTTTCCAGAAGGTTCCAGCCCCACACACGCACACTGAAGAATGACATCAGTTTTTAGTGCATGTGCATAAGTGAACTTCCTTTGGCCTTTCCAGAAGGTTCCAGCCCCGCACACGCACACTGAAGAATGACATAGTTTTTAGTGCATGTGCATTAGGGAACTTCCTTTGGCCTTTCCAGAAGGTTCCAGCCCCGCACACGCACACTGAAGAATGACATCAGTTTTTAGGCATGTGCATTAGGGAACTTCCTTTGGCCTTTCCAGAACGGTTCCAGCCCCGCACACGCAACTGAAGAATGACCATCAGTTTTTAGTGCATGTGCATTAGGGAACTTCCTTTGGCCTTTCCAGAAGGTTCCAGCCCCGCACACGCACACATGAAGAATGACATCAGTTTTTAGTGCATGTGCATAAGTGAACTTCCTTTGGCCTTTACAGAAGGTTCCAGCCCCACACCACGCACACTGAAGAATGACATCAGTTTTTAGTGCATGTGCATAAGTGAACTTCCTTTGGCCTTTACAGAAGGTTCCAGCCCCACACAACGCAACCTGAAGAATGACATCAGTTTTTAGTGCATGGCATAAGGGAACTTCCTAAGGACTTTCCAGAAGGTCCAGCCCCACCACACGCACACTGAAGAATGACATCAGTTTTTAGTGCATGTGCATAAGTGAACTTCCTTTGGCCTTTACAGAAGGTTCCAGCCCCACACACGCACACTGAAGAATGACATCAGTTTTTAGTGCATGTGCATAAGGGAACTTCCTAAGGCCTTTCCAGAAGGTTCAGCCCCACACACGCACACTGAAGAATGACATCAGTTTTCAGCATGTGCATAAGTGAACTTCTTTGGCCTTTCCAGAAGGTTCCAGCCCCACACACGCACACTGAAGAATGACATCAGTTTTTAGTGCATGTGCATAAGTGAACTTCCTTTGGCCTTTCCAGAAGGTTCCAGCCCCGCACACGCACACTGAAGAATGACATCAGTTTTTAGTGCATGTGCATAAGTGAACTTCCTTTGGCCTTTACAGAAGGTTCCAGCCCCACACACGCACACTGAAGAATGACATCAGTTTTTAGTGCATGTGCATAAGTGAACTTCCTTTGGCCTTTACAGAAGGTTCCAGCCCCACACACGCACACTGAAGAATGACATCAGTTTTTAGTGCATGTGCATTAGGGAACTTCCTTAGGCCTTTCCAGAAGGTTCCAGCCCCACACACGCACACTGAAGAATGACATCAGTTTTTAGTGCATGTGCATAAGTGAACTTCCTAAGGCCTTTCCAGAAGGTTCCAGCCCCACACACGCACACTGAAGAATGACATCAGTTTTTAGTGCATGCTGCATAAGTGAACTTCCTTTGGCCTTTCCAGAAGGTTCCAGTCCCGCACACGCACACTGAAGAATGACATCAGTTTTTAGTGCATGTGCATTAGGGAACTTCCTTAGGCCTTTCCAGAAGGTTCCAGCCCCACACACGCACACTGAAGAATGACATCAGTTTTTAGTGCATGTGCATAAGTGAACTTCCTAAGGCCTTTCCAGAAGGTTCCAGCCCCACACACGCACACTGAAGAATGACATCAGTTTTTAGTGCATGTGCATAAGTGAACTTCCTTTGGCCTTTCCAGAAGGTTCCAGCCCCGCACACGCACACTGAAGAATGACATCAGTTTTTAGTGCATGTGCATTAGGAACTTCCTTTGCCTTTCAGAAGGTTCCAGCCCCGCACACGCACACTGAAGAATGACATCAGTTTTTAGTGCATGTGCATTAGGGAACTTCCTTTGGCCTTTCCAGAAGGTTCCAGCCCCGCACACGCACACTGAAGAATGACATCAGTTTTTAGTGCATGTGCATTAGGGAACTTCCTTTGGCCTTTCCAGAAGGTTCCAGCCCCGCACACGCACACTGAAGAATGACATCAGTTTTTAGTGCATGTGCATTAGGGAACTTCTTTGGCCTTTCCAGAAGGTTCCAGCCCCGCACACGCACACTGAAGAATGACATCAGTTTTTAGCGCATGTGCATTAGGGAACTTCCTTTGGCCTTTCCAGAAGGTTCCAGTCCCGCACACGCACACTGAAGAATGACATCAGTTTTTAGTGCATGTGCATAAGTGAACTTCCTAAGGCCTTTCCAGAAGGTTCCAGCCCCACACACGCACACTGAAGAATGACATCAGTTTTCAGTGCATGTGCATAAGTGAACTTCCTTTGGCCTTTCCAGAAGGTTCCAGTCCCGCACACGCACACTGAAGAATGACATCAGTTTTTAGTGCATGTGCATAAGTGAACTTCCTTTGGCCTTTCCAGAAGGTTCCAGTCCCGCACACGCACACTGAAGAATGACATCAGTTTTTAGTGCATGTGCATTAGGGAACTTCCTTAGGCCTTTCCAGAAGGTTCCAGCCCCACACACGCACACTGAAGAATGACATCAGTTTTAGTGCATGTGCATAAGTGAACTTCCTTTGGCCTTTCCAGAAGGTTCCAGTCCCGCACACGCACACTGAAGAATGACATCAGTTTTTAGTGCATGTGCATTAGGGAACTTCCTTAGGCCTTTCCAGAAGGTTCCAGCCCCACACACGCACACTGAAGAATGACATCAGTTTTTAGTGCATGTGCATAAGTGAACTTCCTAAGGCCTTTCCAGAAGGTTCCAGCCCCACACACGCACACTGAAGAATGACATCAGTTTTTAGTGCATGTGCATAAGTGAACTTCCTTTGGCCTTTCCAGAAGGTTCCAGCCCCGCACACGCACACTGAAGAATGACATCAGTTTTTAGTGCATGTGCATTAGGGAACTTCCTTTGGCCTTTCCAGAAGGTTCCAGCCCCGCACACGCACACTGAAGAATGACATCAGTTTTTAGTGCATGTGCATTAGGGAACTTCCTTTGGCCTTTCCAGAAGGTTCCAGCCCCGCACACGCACACTGAAGAATGACATCAGTTTTTAGTGCATGTGCATTAGGGAACTTCCTTTGGCCTTTCCAGAAGTTCCAGCCCCGCACACGCACACTGAAGAATGACATCAGTTTTTAGTGCATGTGCATAAGTGAACTTCTTTGGCCTTTACAGAAGGTTCCAGCCCCACACACGCACACTGAAGAATGACATCAGTTTTTAGTGCATGTGCATAAGTGAACTTCCTTTGGCCTTTACAGAAGGTTCCAGCCCCACACACGCACACTGAAGAATGACATCAGTTTTTAGTGCATGTGCATAAGGGAACTTCCTAAGGCCTTTCCAGAAGGTTCCAGCCCCACACACGCACACTGAAGAATGACATCAGTTTTTAGTGCATGTGCATAAGTGAACTTCCTTTGGCCTTTACAGAAGGTTCCAGCCCCACACACGCACACTGAAGAATGACATCAGTTTTTAGTGCATGTGCATAAGTGAACTTCCTTTGGCCTTTACAGAAGGTTCCAGCCCCACACACGCACACTGAAGAATGACATCAGTTTTTAGTGCATGTGCATAAGGGAACTTCCTAAGGCCTTTCCAGAAGGTTCCAGCCCCACACACGCACACTGAAGAATGACATCAGTTTTCAGTGCATGTGCATAAGTGAACTTCCTTTGGCCTTTCCAGAAGGTTCCAGCCCCACACACGCACACTGAAGAATGACATCAGTTTTTAGTGCATGTGCATAAGTGAACTTCCTTTGGCCTTTCCAGAAGGTTCCAGCCCCGCACACGCACACTGAAGAATGACATCAGTTTTTAGTGCATGTGCATAAGTGAACTTCCTTTGGCCTTTACAGAAGGTTCCAGCCCCACACACGCACACTGAAGAATGACATCAGTTTTTAGTGCATGTGCATAAGTGAACTTCCTTTGGCCTTTACAGAAGGTTCCAGCCCCACACACGCACACTGAAGAATGACATCAGTTTTTAGTGCATGTGCATTAGGGAACTTCCTTAGGCCTTTCCAGAAGGTTCCAGCCCCACACACGCACACTGAAGAATGACATCAGTTTTTAGTGCATGTGCATAAGTGAACTTCCTAAGGCCTTTCCAGAAGGTTCCAGCCCCACACACGCACACTGAAGAATGACATCAGTTTTTAGTGCATGTGCATAAGTGAACTTCCTTTGGCCTTTCCAGAAGGTTCCAGTCCCGCACACGCACACTGAAGAATGACATCAGTTTTTAGTGCATGTGCATTAGGGAACTTCCTTAGGCCTTTCCAGAAGGTTCCAGCCCCACACACGCACACTGAAGAATGACATCAGTTTTTAGTGCATGTGCATAAGTGAACTTCCTAAGGCCTTTCCAGAAGGTTCCAGCCCCCACACGCACACTGAAGAATGACATCAGTTTTTAGTGCATGTGCATAAGTGAACTTCCTTTGGCCTTTCCAGAAGGTTCCAGCCCCGCACACGCACACTGAAGAATGACATCAGTTTTTAGTGCATGTGCATTAGGGAACTTCCTTTGGCCTTTCCAGAAGGTTCCAGCCCCGCACACGCACACTGAAGAATGACATCAGTTTTTAGTGCATGTGCATAAGTGAACTTCCTTTGGCCTTTCCAGAAGGTTCCAGCCCCGCACACGCACACTGAAGAATGACATCAGTTTTTAGTGCATGTGCATTAGGGAACTTCCTTTGGCCTTCCAGAAGGTTCCAGCCCCGCACACGCACACTGAAGAATGACATCAGTTTTTAGTGCATGTGCATTAGGGAACTTCCTTTGGCCTTTCCAGAAGGTTCCAGCCCCGCACACGCACACTGAAGAATGACATCAGTTTTTAGTGCATGTGCATTAGGGAACTTCCTTTGGCCTTTCCAGAAGGTTCCAGCCCCGCACACGCACACTGAAGAATGACATCAGTTTTTAGTGCATGTGCATTAGGGAACTTCCTTTGGCCTTTCCAGAAGGTTCCAGCCCCGCACACGCACACTGAAGAATGACATCAGTTTTTAGCGCATGTGCATTAGGGAACTTCCTTTGGCCTTTCCAGAAGGTTCCAGTCCCGCACACGCACACTGAAGAATGACATCAGTTTTTAGTGCATGTGCATAAGTGAACTTCCTAAGGCCTTTCCAGAAGGTTCCAGCCCCACACACGCACACTGAAGAATGACATCAGTTTTCAGTGCATGTGCATAAGTGAACTTCCTTTGGCTTTCCAGAAGGTTCCAGCCCCCACACGCACACTGAAGAATGACATCAGTTTTTAGTGCATGTGCATAAGTGAACTTCCTTTGGCCTTTCCAGAAGGTTCCAGTCCCGCACACGCACACTGAAGAATGACATCAGTTTTTAGTGCATGTGCATAGTGAACTTCCTAAGGCCTTTCCAGAAGTTCCAGCCCCACACACGCACACTGAAGAATGACATCAGTTTTCAGTGCATGTGCATAAGTGAACTTCCTTGGCCTTTCCAGAAGGTTCCAGTCCCGCACACGCACACTGAAGAATGACATCAGTTTTTAGTGCATGTGCATAAGTGAACTTCCTTTGGCCTTTCCAGAAGGTTCCAGTCCCGCACACGCACACTGAAGAATGACATCAGTTTTTAGTGCATGTGCATAAGTGAACTTCCTAAGGCCTTTCCAGAAGGTTCCAGCCCCACACACGCACACTGAAGAATGACATCAGTTTTTAGTGCATGTGCATAAGTGAACTTCCTTTGGCCTTTCCAGAAGGTTCCAGCCCCGCACACGCACACTGAAGAATGACATCAGTTTTTAGTGCATGTGCATTAGGGAACTTCCTTTGGCCTTTCCAGAAGTTCCAGCCCCGCACACGCACACTGAAGAATGACATCAGTTTTTAGTGCATGTGCATTAGGAACTTCCTTTGGCCTTTCCAGAAGGTTCCAGCCCCGCACACGCACACTGAAGAATGACATCAGTTTTTAGTGCATGTGCATTAGGGAACTTCCTTTGGCCTTTCCAGAAGGTTCCAGCCCCGCACACGCACACTGAAGAATGACATCAGTTTTTAGTGCATGTGCATTAGGGAACTTCCTTTGGCCTTTCCAGAAGGTTCCAGCCCCGCACACGCACACTGAAGAATGACATCAGTTTTTAGTGCATGTGCATTAGGGAACTTCCTTTGGCCTTTCCAGAAGGTTCCAGCCCCGCACACGCACACTGAAGAATGACATCAGTTTTTAGTGCATGTGCATTAGGGAACTTCCTTTGGCCTTTCCAGAAGGTTCCAGCCCCGCACACGCACACTGAAGAATGACATCAGTTTTTAGTGCATGTGCATTAGGGAACTTCCTTTGGACTTTCCAGAAGGTTCCAGCCCCGCACACACACACTGAAGAATGACATCAGTTTTTAGTGCATGTGCATTAGGGAACTTCCTTAGGACTTTCCAGAAGGTTCCAGCCCCGCACACGCACACTGAAGAATGACATCAGTTTTTAGTGCATGGGCATAAGGGAACTTCCTTTGGCCTTTCCAGAAGGTTCCAGCCCCGCACACGCACACTGAAGAATGACATCAGTTTTTAGTGCATGTGCATTAGGGAACTTCCTTAGGCCTTTCCAGAAAGTTCCAGCCCCGCACAAGCACACTGAAGAATGACATCAGTTTTTAGTGCATGTGCATTAGGGAACTTCCTTTGGCCTTTCCAGGAGGTTCCAGCCCCGCACACGCACACTGAAGAATGACATCAGTTTTTAGTGCATGTGCATTAGTGAACTTCCTTAGGCCTTTCCAGAAGGTTCCAGCCCCGCACACGCACACTGAAGAATGACATCAGTTTTTAGTGCATGTGCATTAGGGAACTTCCTTTGGCCTTTCCAGAAGGTTCCAGCCCCGCACACGCACACTGAAGAATGACATCAGTTTTTAGTGCATGTGCATTAGGGAACTTCCTTTGCCTTTCCAGAAGGTTCCAGCCCCGCAACGCACACTGAAGAATGACATCAGTTTTTAGCGCATTTGCATTAGGGAACTTCCTTTGGCCTTTCCAGAAGGTTCCAGCCCCGCACAAGCACACTGAAGAATGACATCAGTTTTTAGCGCATGTGC
The DNA here is from genome assembly GCF_006345805.1 of Octopus sinensis. NCBI lineage: Eukaryota > Metazoa > Mollusca > Cephalopoda > Octopoda > Octopodidae > Octopus > Octopus sinensis. Next base: position 19,013 of record NW_021834023.1, on the reverse strand, counting down.
ATTAGGGAACTTCCTTTGGCCTTTCCAGAAGGTTCCAGCCCCGCACAAGCACACTGAAGAATGACATCAGTTTTTAGTGCATGTGCATTAGGGAACTTCCTTTGGCCTTTCCAGAAGGTTCCAGCCCCGCACAAGCACACTGAAGAATGACATCAGTTTTTAGTGCATGTGCATTAGGGAACTTCCTTTGGCCTTTCCAGAAGGTTCCAGCCCCGCACACGCACACTGAAGAATGACATCAGTTTTTAGTGCATGTGCATTAGGGAACTTCCTTGGCCTTTCCAGAAGGTTCCAGCCCCGCACACGCACACTGAAGAATGACATCAGTTTTTAGTGCATGTGCATTAGGGAACTTCCTTTGGCCTTTCCAGAAGGTTCCAGCCCCGCACACGCACACTGAAGAATGACATCAGTTTTTAGCGCATGTGCATTAGGGAACTTCCTTTGGCCTTTCCAGAAGGTTCCAGCCCCGCACACGCACACTGAAGAATGACATCAGTTTTTAGTGCATGTGCATTAGGGAACTTCCTTTGGCCTTTCCAGAAGGTTCCAGCCCCGCACACGCACACTGAAGAATGACATCAGTTTTTAGCGCATGTGCATTAGGGAACTTCCTTTGGCCTTTCCAGAAGGTTCCAGCCCCGCACAAGCACACTGAAGAATGACGTCACTACATGTTCTTGAGCAAAGCACTTTGTCTGCTGTTACTCTGCAATCACTTCAACAGCCAAGGTGAGGCGCACCACACACCTGTTCAGGTAATGTCGATTCAGTGGAGTGACCAAGCTTATGTACAGCGCATACAGTTGGTCACTATAAACAAATCATTTGTGCCGGTCGTGCACCAAGCACTGGACACTCACATGTCTTCTTCTGTCGGAGAGTCTATCATACAGGAGTGGCTGTGTGGTAAGAAGTTTGCTTACCAACCACACGGTTCCGGGTTCAGTCCCACTGCGTGGCACCTTGGGCAAGTGTCTTCTACTATAGCCTCGGGCCGACCAAAGCCTTGTGAGTGGATTTGGTAGACGGAAACTGAAAGAAGCCTGTCGTATATATGTGTATGTATAGGTGCAGGAGTTGTTGTGTGGTAAGAAGCTTGCTTACCAACCACACGGTTCCGGGTTCAGTCCCACTGCGTGGCACCTTGGGCAAGTGTCTTCTACTATAGCCTCGGGCCGACCAAAGCCTTGTGAGTGATTTGGTAGACGGAAACTGAAAGAAGCCTGTCGTATATATGTGTATGTATAGGTGCAGGAGTGGTTGTGTGGTAAGAAGCTTGCTTACCAACCACACGGTTCCGGGTTCAGTCCCACTGCGTGGCACCTTGGGCAAGTGTCTTCTACTATAGCCTCGGGCCGACCAAAGCCTTGTGAGTGATTTGGTAGACGGAAACTGAAAGAAGCCTGTCGTATATATGTGTATGTATAGGTGCAGGAGTGTTGTGTGGTAAGAAGCTTGCTTACCAACCACACGGTTCCGGGTTCAGTCCCACTGCGTGGCACCTTGGGCAAGTGTCTTCTACTATAGCCTCGGGCCGACCAAAGCCTTGTGAGTGGATTTGGTAGACGGAAACTGAAAGAAGCCTGTCGTATATATGTATATGTATAGGTGCAGGAGTGGTTGTGTGGTAAGAAGCTTGCTTACCAACCACACGGTTCCGGGTTCAGTCCCACTGCGTGGCACCTTGGGCAAGTGTCTTCTACTATAGCCTCGGGCCGACCAAAGCCTTGTGAGTGGATTTGGTAGACGGAAACTGAAAGAAGCCTGTCGTATATATGTATATGTATAGGTGCAGGAGTGGTTGTGTGGTAAGAAGCTTGCTTACCAACCACACGGTTCCGGGTTCAGTCCCACTGCGTGGCACCTTGGGCAAGTGTCTTCTACTATAGCCTCGGGCCGACCAAAGCCTTGTGAGTGGATTTGGTAGACGGAAACTGAAAGAAGCCTGTTGTATCTTATATTAAACTTTTAAATACTTTTTGATAGTTATATTTATAAAATAATAATAATAATAATAATAATAATAATAATGATAAAAATAATAATAATAATATATATATATATATATATATGTATATATATATATATATATATATATATATAATATATATATATATAAATTTATAAGTATAAATTAATAATTTAAATAATTTTTTAAATTTCAACTTTAAATTTAAATTTTGAATTTTATATTTTATATATTTTGTATATTATATTAATTAATTTTATTGCTATGTATTGGTTTATGTTTTTCACTGTTTGATTTGCCTAATAGTGGTTTTATCTCTAATCTAATATATATATATATATGTGTGTGTGTGTGTGTGTGTGGGTGTATGTGTGTCTTTGTTTGTCCCCCCAACATCGCTTGACAACCGATGCTGGTGTGTTTACGTCCCCGTTACATAGCGGTTCGGCAAAAAGACACCGATAGAATAAGTACTAGGCTTACAAAGAATAAGTCCTAGGGTCGATTTGCTCAACTAAAAAAAGGTGGTGCTCCAGCATGGCCGCAGTCAAATGACTGAAACAAGTAAAAAGAGTAAACTTAGCGGTTCAGCAAAAGAGACCGATAGAATAAGTACTAGGCTTACAAAGAATAAGTCCTGGGGTCGATTTGCTCGACTAAAAAAAGGTGGTGCTCCAGCATGGCCGCAGTCAAATGACTGAAACAAGTAAAAAGAGTAAACTTAGCGGTTCAGCAAAAGAGACCGATAGAATAAGTACTAGGCTTACAAAGAATAAGTCCTGGGGTCGATTTGCTCAACTAAAAAAGGTGGTGCTCCAGCATGGCCACAGTCAAATGACTGAAACAAGTAAATGAGTAAAGAGTCAGAGTACACACATATATGCACTCTCACATACACGCATCTGTGTTCGTTTGTATGTGTGTGATTTCGTCAATTCCCTTGCATTTGCTGGGTTTGTAATCAATGCTTTTCCCAGCGATGTCACTTGCTTGATGCCCACCACAAATGCATGTCGGGGCTTCTCGATGTGTTGCACAATCTTAGTAAATAAAAGGCTCATTTATACAGCGTCATTTGTTAGCACGCCGGGCGAAATGCGTAGCCGTATTTCGTCTGTCGTTGCGTTCCGAGTTCAAATTCCGCCGAGGTCGACTTTGCCTTTCATCGTTTCGGGGTCGATAAATTAAATACCAGTTACATACTGGGGTCGATGTAATCGACTTAATCCGTTTGTCTGTCCTTGTTTGTCCCCTGTGTGTTTAGCCCCTTGTGGGTAGTAAAGAAACAGGTATTTCATCTGCGCTACATTCTGAGTTCAAATTCCGCCGAGGTCAACTTTGCCTTTCATCCTTTCGAGGTCGATAAATTAAGTACCAGTTACATACTAGGGTCGATGTAATCGACTTAATCCCCTAGCTGTCCTTGTTTGTCCCCTCTATGTTTAGCCCCTTGTGGGTAGTAAAGAAGCAGGTATTTCGTCTGTGGTACACTCTGAGTTCAAACTCCGCCGAGGTCGACTTTGCCTTCCATCCTTTCGGGGTCGATAAATTAAATACCAGTTACATACTGGGGTAGATGTAATCGACTTAATCCGTTTGTCTGTCCTTGTTTGTCCCCTCTGTGTTTAGCCCCTTGTGGGTAGTAAAGAAACAGGTATTTCATCTGCGCTACATTCTGAGTTCAAATTCCGCCGAGGTCAACTTTGCCTTTCATCCTTTCGGGGGTCGATAAATTAAGTACCAGTTACGTACTGGGGTCGATAAATCGTTGTTCTATATTATGGACTTGTTTAGAAAGAGGGGTTTGGTGACAGGGAGAGCGTCCTCCTGTTGGAAACGTCAACTCAGATTCATTGAAGCATTGAAAAATAGGTGTTAAAATTATGATAAGCTTTTATTTGTTTCAGTCGTTGGAGCGTGGCCATGCTGGGGCACTGCCTTGAAGGCTTTTTTGTAGAATGAATTGACCCCTGTATTTATATGTTTTAAGTCTTCCTGGTACATATTCTATTGGTCAGTTTTGCTGAACCACTAAATTACAGGCACAAAAGACACCAACACCGATTGTCAAGGGGTGGTGGGGGACAAACACACACACACACACACACGCACGCGCGCGCACACACACACACACACACACACATATATATACATACATATATATACATATATATATGTATATTTATATATATATATATATATATGTATATATATGTATATATGTATATATATATATACCGGAGTAAACACATAAATGAGAAACAAGGTGGAAAAAAGAGTACTCAAATACCAGGGGTAGAGTAATATGCTTTATTTAAAAGCAGCAGAAAACTGTCTGACAAACGGGAACGTGAAATTCAGAGTAACAGGTTTTGTTGAATTTCTGTTGGTTTTAAATAAAGTATATATATATATATATATATATATATATATATATATATATATATATATATTTATATTGTATAGAGGGCATTATTACACATAAATGCCACACACTAAGAGGGACATAAGTCATTACTACCAAAATTTAACTAATCATACCTAATGCAGTTCCCGAAGCAAGACATTTAAAAAACTGAATTTAGTTCTATATCACCTGTGATTTCGCAATTAACGTATCAAATACGTCTTTTGTTCATCAGTAGAACAGATTCTGAACACATCATAAATAAACAACCAAACAGACATCTGCTCCCCTCGGTGAAGCACATGGAAATGTTTATTCATCATATATTCGGTAAATGGCGGGCTTTTTCGAACTGCATGTCGGTAGGAAAAGTTTTTCTTCGGAATAAATTTAACAATTAAGGATAAAATCTTAATAAGGAATCTTAACAAGAAATTAACTACCTGATAATTTCTTGTTAAGATTCCTTATTAAGATTTTATCCTTAATTGTTAATATATATATATATATATATATATATACATACAAACACGCGACAGGTTTCTTTCAGTTTCCATTTACTAAATCCACTCATAAGGTATTGGTCAGCCTGTGACTATAGTAGAAGTCACTTTTCTCAAGGTTCCACAGAGTGGGACTGAACCCAGAACCATGTGGTTGGGAAGCAAACTTCTCACCTGATTTCTTTATTTCAGATAATGGTGCACTCAATGTAAGCGCTACTCTACTGATTGAAATACCAAACATGAAAAGACCGACCGTTTGGAAATACAACAATTATAAATACGAATGTGATACGACATGCGCTAACAGCCCCGAATACAAAGTGACGCAGGATGGAGATATATCGACTTTTTGGATCCGAAATGTAATTAAGGAACGATTGACTTGGAAATTTGAAGACGATAATTTGGAATCATCACAATTTGATTTGAAGATGCACAGTAAGGAAAATGATTTATAATATTAATAATCCTTTCTACTAAGGCAGCAAGATGGCAGAAACGTTAGCACGCCGGGCAAAATGCTTAGCAGTATTTTGTCTGCCGTTACGTTCTGAGTTCAAAGTCTGCCGAGGTCGACTTTGCCTTTCATCCTCTTGAGGTCGATAAATTAAGTACCAGTTATGCACTGGGGTCGATATAATCGACTTAATCCGTTTGTCTGTCCTTGTTTGTCCCCTGTGTGTTTAGCCCCTTGTGGGTAGTAAAGAAATAGGTATTTTGTCTGCCGCTACGTTCTGAGTTCAAATTCCGCTGAGGTTGACTTTGCCTTTCATCCTTTCGGGGTCGATAAATAAGTACCAGTTACACACTGGGGTCGATGTAATCAACTTAATCCATTTGTCCGTCCTTGTTTGGCCTCTCTGTGTTTAGCCCCTTGTGGGCAGTAAAGAAATAGGTATTTATATTCTGAGTTCAAATTCCGCTGAGATCGACTTTGCCTTTCATCATTTCGGGGTCAATTAAATAAGTACCAGTTACGCACTGGGGTCGATATAATCGACTTAATCCGTTTGTCTGTCCTTGTTTGTCCTCTCTGTGTGTAGCCCCTTGTGGGTAGTAAAGAAATAGGTATTTCATCTGTCTCTGTCACACACAGACAGAAAGAGAGAGAAATCAACAGAAAGTGTCAAGCTTTTAACAAATTTCCATAGGAAGTGGTTTTCCGAAGTTTTAGACATTTTTTCTTCAGGGAACAAGACTAAAATAACGAGAAATACGGAAGAGATTAACATCCTATAAGTTAGAAAGAAAACTGATTGTTTTTATTTAATTTCACTCCTGTCAACTTCTTCCTGTACAAGGACTCTCTCCGAAAAGTTGGATTTTCCACTCACCATGGTCATTTCGCCGTACACTTTCCATTCATTACAAGTAGACAAGAGACGCCTTTCCAATGCAGACCATCACCAATGTCTTTGAATTCTGTGAAGGCATTCAACCACATGTTCAATGCATTCACCCAAACTGCCGCTGTATATAATGTGTAATTCTATTTACAAATGATAATTATTATTATTTAATTATTCTAACATAAATTGCAATCAATCCTGTTGATTAAATGTAAAATGTGAAAATCTAAAAGTTTTCTTTTCTTCTTTTCCAGGTTTGGCAAGAAGAGAAAGTTACAATATTACTCAAAGTGGTAAATGGATCAACAAACCTTTTTCTCCTTTTAAACTAGAAATTGTCTTTTCAATTCCGTTTCTTTACTTAACTCAGTTTTTAGCCACTTTTTTTAAAAAAAACTTTTTCCAATCAGCTCAATTTCATTTAACATCACAAAAAAAATTACAAGCATGGAAAAGTGGACGTTAGAATGTTGTTGATGATGATGACGAAGACGATTGATGATGCAATTGATGATGATTGATTGACGATGATTGATGATTGATGATGATGCTGATTGATGATTGATTATGATTGATGAATGATGATGATTGTTGATGATGATGATGATTGATGATGATGACGATTGATGATGCAATTGATGATGATGGATTGACGATGATTGATGATTGATGATGATGATGATTGAGGATGAGGATGATTGAGGATGATTGAGGATGATGATGATTGATGCTGATGATTAATGGTGATTGAGTTGGATAATTATTAAGGATCCGACAGGCTGCAGGACTTTGACAAGGTCCAATGACTGAGGAGAGGGTGAGATAGCTGAAGGTAGAGAAAGGCTTCTATTTCTTTCTCTTAACTCCTAGTTTTTTGCCATTTTCTTTTGACTTTTACCAATCGACTCAATTTTATTTAAGATCACAAAACTATAACCATCATCAAGTAATGGCCTCCTTCGATGCTGGCATCTGTTGGATAATTATTAAGGGTCCATCAGGCTGCAAGACTTTGTAGAAGCTCCAATGGTTGAGGATAGGGAGAGATAACTGAAGGCAGAGAAAGGATGTGACCAGTGAAGATAGTGCAGGAAAAGAAGAAGGGATAATGGAAATAAGGGATGGAGTTGTTCTGGCAGGGTGGGAGGGAAATAAATGGCAATGGAAAGAAAATGGTGTGGAGTAATATGTGACGATTCTGCTTCCAAATGAATGCAGCCCTTGATTAATGCCAGAGACAGATGAGTGATGGAGAACTGGGTGTTAAAGGGAAAGAGATGTGGGGAATGCTTGAGGAGGCAGAAGAATGGTTTACGAGCATAAACAGAATGTATTTAGGACATCATTTTTTGCTGTGATTGACAGCAAAAGATGATGTCTCAAGCATTGTGTTTTGTCAATCATCCCAGTCTTTTGTCATCTCCTCCAACCGGCTCAGCATCTTGAGATCAGCCTTCACCACTTTGTCCCATGTCTTCCTGGGTCTCCCTCTTCAACAAGTTCTTTCCACTTAAAGCACCTTTTTAAACAGCTGATCCCATACCAGTGCTGTCCCCTTTTCTGTACACTACCTCCGTTTCCTCTTTTGCCTAACTTTTCTTTTGATGCCTTTCTTTTGTATGTACACTGACATTGCACATCCAAAAGAACCTACTAACTTTATTCCTCTCTATTCTTTGTATGTTTTCTGCATTTAGGGCCCATCTCTCACTATAATGTAGCATTGCTGTTCATATACAAGCATTGTGGAGGCACATGGCCTAGTGGTTAGAGCAGCGGACTTGCAGTCGAGGGATCGTGGGTTCAAATCTCGGACCGGGCAATGTGTGTGTTTATGAGTGAAACACCTAAACTCCACGCGGCTCCGGCAGAAGGTAACGGCGAACTTCTGCTGACTCTTTCGCCACAACTTTCTCTTACTCTTTCCTCCTGCATCTTGCAGCTCACCTGCGTCGGACTGGTGTCCCATCCAGATGGGGAACCTATACGTCAAGGAAACTGGGAAACTGGCCCTTATGAGCCAGGCATGGCTCGAGAAGGATCAAACAAAAAAAGAAAAATATACAAGCATCATACAACGAGCCTTTCACTCTGAGAGAACTTTTGTTGCCCAATCTCCAAGCTTCCTCAGAGACCACCAAATCACGTCAAAAGCTTTCTCCAGGTCAACGAATACCAAGTGCAATGATTTACTTTTGGCTAAATACATCTCTTGCAGTTGTTTTACTAAGAAGATGACATCAATAGTCCTTCTTCCTGGCAGAAAACCAAACTGCATCTCATCTAGTCTAATTCTGTCTTTAATTAATTAGGCTTTAACTCTCTCTCTAACTTTCTTGACCTGGTCCACCAATTTGAAAGTATCTCCTTTACGCTTATAACATCTGACTACAATGCTGCTACATCAGTTGTTAATGTGACACTTTTCTGTACAACATGATTACATCTATGGTGACTTTGTTGTATCCTACTCTGCACAACCTTCGTAAACAAAAGGCTCGTTTATATGGTGTGATTTCTTTCCAGTCCACTAGGTAAAACATATCCAGGTTCTTTGTTGCTCAATAGATTGGGATATTAGGACCAGAAGAGTGTCCAGTTATGCACAAAGAAAACTCTGCTCCCAAACACGGAAATGTAGGTGTTAAAATGATGATGATGAAAAAAAGAAACCCTGGAATCTTTCATATGGGAAACCAGTCACTAATGTTGATTTATCTTTTTACTTTAGAACCAGTTGCATTAGGACACAATGTTATACTTCATATTGAAGTAGCCGAGATGACAGGAATTGTTTTCTGGAAAAACGACAACGGTAGATATGAATGTAACCCGACTTGTTATAATTATGGTAACTATGAAGTTACACAAGTTGGTAGCATATCTACTCTTTTGATCCGAAATGTCACCAAACAAGATTTGACTTGGCGTTTTTGTGACTTGTATCTCTGCTCTGGAAATTATACTTTAGTGAAAAAAGGTAAGGAAATAACTTTTGCTAAAAAAATAATAATAATAATAATAATAATAATAATAATAATAATGATAATAATAATAATCATCATCATCATCTTCGTTTAACATCCGTTCTCCTTGCTTGCATGGGTTGGACGGTTCAACCGGGGATCTGGGAAGCCAGAAGGCTGCACCAGGCCCAGTCTGATCTGGCAGTGTTTTTACAGCTGGATGCCCTTCCTAACGCCAACCACTCCGTGAGTGTAGTGGGTGCTTTTTACGAGCCACAGGTGCCAGGTGAGGCTGGCAACGGCCACGATTGGATTGGTGCATTTTACGTGCCACCGGCACAGGTGCCAGGCGAGGCTGGCAACGGCCACGATCGGATTGGTGCATTTTACGTGCCACCGGCACGGAAGCCAGTCAAGGCTTCCGGCACGGAATAATAATAATAATAATAATAATAATAATAATAATAATAATAGTTCTTTCTAACTTTGGTACAAGGTCATGAATTTCATGTGGAAGTGGTTCTTTGATTACATTAATTTGGGTATATTTAGCCGGTCCTTTATTTCATCAAACCCAAAAGGATGAAAGGCAAAGAGCTGACCTTTGCAGTATTTGAACCCAGGAGTGAAAGAGTCAGAAGAAATTCCACTGAACTTTTTTTTCTGGTGCAGCAACAATTCTCCCAGCTCACAACTATTGTTTGGAACATAAGGAAGGTTTTCTTTAAATCTCTTCAAAACTGAGGATTTGTACAATAGAAACAAAACCAATTTTAAGCAGGATGGTATGAAAAGGGTTAAACCTGGCTGATATTACTATTTTTAAAAATTAAAAACAAAAAGTATATGACGTATATTTGCCATTTAAATATGGCTAACCCCTAAGGATGGATGCTACTGTAGTTTGTAGCCCCAGCAGGACACCTTCTCCACCTGGCTATAGACACACTGGCTACAGCTGGAGGAGGTGTCCTCCTGGGGCTACAAACTACAGTAGCATCCACCCTTAGGGGTTAGCCATATTTAAATGGCAAATATACGTCACGATGTGTTGCAGCTACCGTTTATAACTCGCTCTGAGATTTATTATTGCTTAAAAAGTATATGTTTTGCTGTTCATCTTTTGCAGGTGAAAAAACAGAAACAACGACAACAAAAGATGCTGAAACAACGACAACAAAAGATGCTGAAACAATTTACTATTCATCTTTTGCAGGTGATAAAACAGAAACGACGACAACAAAAGATGCTGAAACTAATGGATCAGAAAACAGCTTACCAACCTATGCCATCGTCATCATTTGTATACTTGGATTTGTAGCCATCGTTATCATAGCCTTCGTTGTCATATTCAAATGCAAGGCATTCATTAAGGTCAAAACTTCTATCACCCAGTGCGTATCTGGTAAGAAAGACCAGAACTGATATTGGCCAACCTTACTACTGACTTTCACTGATCCGGGTAGAATTGTTGGTTTTTGCATAAACTACCTCCATATTTTATGTAACATCATCATCATCATCATCGTTGGTTTGGCATCACCTTTTCCAAAACTCTGCTCCATCTTACTCTTGCTTGTCCAATACAAGCATGGAAAAGTGGACGTTAGAATGTTGTCGTTGTTGATGATGACAATTGATGAGGATGATTGATGTTGATTGATGATGTTGATTGATGAGGATGATGACGCGATTGATGATGATTGATGTTGATTGATGTTGATTGATGAGGATGACGTGATTGATGACGAGTGGTTGTGATTGATGATGAGTGATGGTGATTGATGATGAGTGATGGTGATTGATGATGGGTGATGGTGATTGATGATGTTGATTGGTGATTGATGATGCTTGATGATGATTGATATTGATTGATGATTGATGAGGATGATGCGATTGATGATGACTTCCACTGAAATGCTCTGCTTTTTTCAATCATTTTTGAAAATGGTGAAAAATTTCGTAAAATAGCTTTGCCATTATTAATCTGGTGTTTGGAACATAAATTAACATATTAGACATAAATTAACATAAATTAAACATAAATTAACATAGATTAAACATAAATTAACAGGAAATTCTGAATGGAAGGTTTTAATTTGGATCAGTTTAACCTGTTTGTTACCATAATTGTTGTCCTTTACAGGTGCCGGTGCCAAGTAAAATGCATTTGAGCTGGTAGCACGTAAAAAGCATACAGCATATTCTATAGAGTGGCTGGTGCTAGGAAGGGCATCCGGTTGTTGGAACCATGCGACAACAGGCAATTGGAGTTGGGACAGTTCCTCAGGTGACCAGATCCTGTCAAACCGT